>NC_135478.1:212600545-212715210 GCF_052094955.1 Ictidomys tridecemlineatus | reverse complement strand
AAGGCATGTTAAGAGTTTAAAGACTGGGGTGCAGAAGGACTGTTACCGAAAGCAGAGTTTGGAGACTTCTTTTCAAAAGGATCATACAGAGAGCAGAGTTTGGAGACTGAGGTTCAGAAGGACTGTTACAGAGAGTAGATGTTGAAGACTGAGGTGTAGAAAGACCATTGCAGAGAGCAGAGGTTGGAGACTGAGGTGCAGAAGTACTGTTGCGGAGTGCAGAGGTTGGAAACTTGGGTGTAGAAGGACTGTTGCAGAGAGCAGTGGTTAAAGACTGTGGTGTAGAAGAACTGTGAAAGAGAGCAGAATTCAGAAACATAGGTGCAGAAGGCCTGTTACAGACATAGGTATGGAGACTGGTGTGCAGAAGGCATGTTTAAAGAAAGCAGAGTTTAAAGACTGGCGTGCAGAAGGACTGTTACCAAAAGCAGAGTTTGGAGACTTCTTTTTCAAAAGGATTATACAGAGAGCAGAGTTTGGAGACTGAGGTTCAGAAGGACTGTTACAGAGAGTAGATGTTGAAGACTGAGGTGTAGAAAGACCATTGCAGAGAGCAGAGGTTGGAGACTGAGGTGCAGAAGAACTGTTGCGGAGTGCAGAGGTTGGAAACTTGGGTGTAGAAGGATTGTTGCAGAGAGCAGCCGTTGGAGATTGTGGTGCCGAAGGACTGTTGCAGAGAGCAGAATTTGGAAACTGAGGTGCAGGAGGACTTTACAGAGAGCAGAGGTTGGAGAATTAAGTCCAGAAGGACTGATACAGAAAGCAGGGTTTGGAGACTGGTGTGCAGAAGGACAGTTACAGAAAGAAGAGTTTGGAAACTGGAGTACAGAAGCATTGTTACAGAGAGCGGAGGTTGAAGACTGAGGTGGAGAAGGACTGTTGCAGAGATCAGATGTTAAAGACTGGGGTGCAGAAGGACTGTTGCATTAAGGAGGTTGGAGACTGGGGTGCAGAAAGACTGTTGCAGAGAGTAGGGGTTGGAGACTGGGGAGCAGAAGAACTGTTGTGAAGAGAAGACGTTAGAGATTGGGGTGGAGAAAAACTGTTGCTGAGAGCAGTGTTAGAGACTTGAGTGCAGAAGTACTGATACAGAAAGCAGAGATTGGAGACTGGGGTTCAGAAGGACTGTTGTAAAGAGCAGATGTTAAAAACTGGGATGGAAAAAGACTGTTGCAGAGAGTAGCATTTGGAGATTAAGGTGCCACAGGACTGTTGCAGAGAGCAGAGGTTGGAGACTGAAGTGGAGAAGGACTGTTACAGAGAGCAGAGGTTGGACACTGGGGTGCAGAAGAACCAATGCAGAAAGCAGAGGTTAGAGACTGTGTTGCAAAAGGATCTTACTTCGAGCAGATGTTAGAAACTGAGGTGAAGAAAGACTGTTGAAGAGAGCAGAGGTTGCAGATTGGGGTACAGCAGGATTGTTGCAGAGAACAGAGTTTAGAGTCTGAGGTGCAGAAGGACTGATACAGAATGCAGAGTTTGGAGACTGGGTTTCAGAAACACCATTACAGAGAGCAGAGGTTTGAGACTACAGTACAGAAGGACTGTTACAGAGAGCAGAGTTGGAGAGTGGGTGTAGAAGTACTGTTACAGAGAGAAGAGGTTGAAGTATGGGGGTGCAGAATAAGTGTTGTAGAGAACAGAGATTGAAGACTCGGGTTCAGAAGGACCATTGTAGAATACAGGGTTGGAGACTGGGTTTCAGAAGGATCTTACAGAGAGCAGAGGTTGGACACTGAGGTGCAGGAGAACTATTGCAGGGAGCAGAGGTTTGAGATTGGGGAGCAGAAAGACTGTTGCGGAGAGAAGAGGTTGGAGTCTTAGGTGCAGTAGGAAACCTTCAGAGAGCAGAGGTTGGAGACTGGGGTTCAGAAAAACTGATACAGAAAGCAGAGTTTGTAGACTGGGAGCATATGGATCATTACAGAGAGCAGAGTTTAGACACTGCGGTACAGAAGGACTGTTACAGAGAGCAGAGGTCGGAGACTGGGGTGGAGAAGGACTGTGGCAGAGAGCAGATTTTGGACACTGGGGTGCAGAAGAACTGTTGCAGAGATCAAGGTTGATGAGTGGGGTGCAGAAGGACTGTTGCAGAGAGCAGAGGTTGCAGAGTGAGTTGCAGAAGGACTTTTTCAGACAGCAGAGTTTGAAGACTGTGTTTCAGGAGGACAGATACAGAAAGCAGAGGTTGGAGACTAGGGTGAAGAAGTACCCTTACAGAGAATAAAGGTTGAAGGCTCTTGTACAGAAAAACTGTTTTAGAAAACAGAGGTTGGAGACTGGGGTGCAGAGGGACCATTGCAGAGAGGAGAGTTTTGAGACTGGGGTGCAGAAGGAATGTTACAGAGAGAAGAATTTGAAAACTGGTGTGCAGAGAGACCGTTGCTGAGTGCAGAGTTTAAAGACTGAGGTGCAGAAGGACTGTTGCAGAGAGCAGATATTGGAGACTTGGGTGTAGAAGGACTGTTGCAGAGAGCACAGGTTGGAGATTGGGGTGCAGAAGGACTGTTGCAGAGAGCAGAATTTGGAGACTGAGGTGCAGAAGGACTGTTACAGCGAGCAGAGGTTGGAGACTTGATTGCAGAAGGACTGATATAGAAAGCAGAGGTTTGAGACTTGGGTGTAGAAGGAATGTTACAGAGAGAAGAGTTTGGAAACTGGGGTGCAAAAGGATCTTACAGAGAGAAGAGTTTGGAAACTGGGGTGGAGAAGGACTGTTTCAGAGAGGACAGTTTGGAGACTTGAGTTCACAAGGATCATTGCAGAGAGCAGAGTGTGGAAACTGGGGTGCCGAAGAACTGTTACAGAGAGCAGAGTTTGGAGAGTTGGGTGCAGAAGGCCTGTTACAGAGAGCAGAGTTTGGAGACTGGTTTTCATAAGGAACTTACACAGAGAAGAGGTTGGAGACTGAAGTGAAGAAAGCCTGTTACAGAGAGTAGATGTAGAAGACTGAGGTGCAGAGAGACCGTTGCAGAGAGCAGAGTTTGGAGACTGAGGTGCAGAAGCACTGTTGCAAAGAGCAGATGTTGGAGACTTGGGTGTAGAAAGACTGTTGCAGAGAGTAGAGGTTGCAGATTGGGATTCAGAAGAACTGTTGCAGAGAGCAGAATTTGGAGACTGAGGTGCAGAAAGACTGCTACAGAGAGCAGAGGTTGGAGACTTGAGTGCAGAAGGACTGATACAGAAAGCAGAGGTTTGAGACAGGGGTGCAGAATTACCGTTACTGAGAGAAGTGTTTGGAAACTACAGTACAGAAAGACTTTTACAGAGAGAAGAAGTTGGAGACTGGGGTGAAGAAGAACTGTTGCAGAGATCAGATGTTGGAGACTGGGGTGCAGAAGGACTGTTGCAGAGAGTAGAGGTTGGAGATTGGGGTGTAGAAGACCTGTTGCAGAGAGCAGAGGTTGGAGACTTGGGTGCAGAAGAACCGTTGCTGAGAGTAGAGTTTGGAGACTTGAGTGCAGAAGGAAGGTGGCAGAGAGCAGATGTTGGAGAGTGGGATGAGGAAGGACTGTTACACACAGCAGAGATTGAAGACTGGGATGTAGAAGTACTGTTGCAGAGAGCAGAGTTTAGAGACTGGGGTGCAGAAGGACTGTTACAGAGATTAGAGTTTGGAGACTGGGTTGCCGAAGGACTTATACAGAAAGTAGAGGTTGAAGACTTGGGTCCCGAATGAACCTTATAGAGAGCAGAGGTTGGAGAGTGCAGTATAGAAAGACTATTACAGAGAGCAGAGATTGGAGACTAGGGTACAGAAGGACTGTTGCAGATAGCAGAGATTGGAGACTGAGGTGCAGAAGGACTGTTACAGAGAGCAGAATTTGGAGACTGTGGTGCAGAAGGACTGATACAGAAAAAAGAGTTTGGAAACTAGGGTTCAGAAGGACTGTTGCAAAGAGCAGAGTTTAGAGACTTGAGTGGAGAAGGAATGTTTCAGAGAGCAGAGTTTGGATACTGGGGTACAAAAGGATCTTAAATAGAGCAGAAGTTAGAGACTGCGGTACAGAAAGACTGCTACAGAGAGCAGAGGTTAAAGACTGGGGTGAAGAAGGATTGTGACAGAGATCAGAGTTTGGAGACTGGGGTGCAGAAGGATCTTTCAGAGAGCAGAGTTTGGAGACTGGGGTGCAGATATTGTAGACCGAGGTGCAGCAAGAATGTTAAAAAGAGCAGAGGTTGAAGACTGGGGTGCAGAATGATCGTTGCAGACAGCATAGTTTCCAGACTGATGCGCAGAAGGACTGTTGCAGAGAGCAGATGTTGGAGACTTGGGTGCAGAAGGACTGTTGCAGAGAGGAGATGTTGGAGACTTGGATGCAGAAGGATCATTGCCGAGAGCAGAGGTTGAACACTGGTGTGCAGAAGGACTGTTACACAGAGCAGAGGTTGAAGACTTGGATGAAGGAGGACTGTTCAAGTAGCAGGTGTTGGAGACTTGGGTGAAGAAAAACTGTTGCAGAGAGCAGAATTTGGAGACTGAGGTGCAGAAGGTCTGTTGCAGATAGTAGAGTTTGGAGACTGGGGTGCAGAAGGAATGTCACAGAGAGTAGAGTTTGGAAACTGGGTTGCAGTAGGATCTTATAGAGACCAGAGGTTGCAGACTGTGGTGCAGAAGGACTGATGCAGAGAGCAAAATTTTGGAGACTGGGGTACAGAAGGATCATTGCAGAGAGTAGAGGTTGGAGACTTGGGTGTAGAAGCACTGTTGCTGAGAGCAGAGGTAGAGACTGGGTTGCAGGAGCACTGTTGAAGAGAGCAGAGGTTGAAGCCTGAGGGGCAGAAGGACTGTTACAGACAGCAGAGGTTGGAAATTGGGATGCAGAAAAACTGATACAGAAAGCAGAGTGTGGAGACTACGGTGTCGAAAGACCATTAAACAGAGTAGGGGTTGGAGACTGGGGTGCAAAATAACTGTTTTAGAGAAAAGAGGTTGGAGATTGGGGTGCAGAAGGACCATTGCAGAAAGCAGAGTTTGTAGACTGAGTTTCAAAAGGATCTTAAAGAGAGCAGAGTTTGAAATCTGAGGTGCAACAGTAAAGTTACAGAGTGCAGGGGCTAGAGACTCTGGTTCAAAAAAACTGATACAGAAAGCAGAGTTTGGAGTCTGGGGTGCAGAAGGACTGTTGAAAAAAGCAGAGGTTGGAGACTGGGGTGGACAAAAACTGTTATAGAGAGCAGATGTTGGAGACTGGGCTGCAGAAGGAGTGTTGCAGAGAGCAAGGTTGAAGACAGGGGTGCAGAAGGACTGTTGAAAAGAGAAGAGGTTGCAGAGTGATGTGCAGAAGGACTGTAACACAGAGCAGAGTTTGAAGAATGTAGTGCAGAAAAACTGATAGAGAAAAGAGAGGTTGGAGACTGGGGAGAAGAAGGACCCTTACAGAGAACAGAGGTTGAAGACTGTAGTACAGAAGAATTGTTGTGGAGAACAGAGTTTAAAGACTGGGGTGCAGAAGGACCTTTGCACAGAGCAGAGGTTGAATATTTGGGTGCAGAAGGCCTTTTAAAGTGAGAATACGTTGGAGACTGGGGGGCACACGGACTGTTACAGGGAGCAGTGTTTGGAGACTGGGTAGTAGAAGGATCTTACAGAGAGCAGAGGTTGGAGACTGACGTGCAGAAGTAGTGTTACATAGAACAGAGTTTGGAGACTGGGGTACAGAAGGATCATTGCAGAGAGCAGAGTATTCAGACTGAGGTGCAGAAGGACTATTGCAGACAGCAGATGTTGGAGACTGGGGTGCAGAAAGACTGTTGCAGAGAGAAGAGGTTGGAGACTTGGGTGCAGAAGGATCGTTCCAGAGAGCAGTGGTTTTAGACTGGGGTTCAGAAGGCCTGTTATAGACAGCAGAATTTGGAGAAGGGGTGCAGTAGGACTGTTACAGAGAACAGAGTTTGGGGATTGGGTTGCAGAAGGATTTTCCAGACAGAAGAGTTTGGATACTGAGGTGCATAAGGACTGTTACAGAGAGTAGAGGTTTGAGACTGAGGTCCAAAAAGACAAATGCAGAGAGCAGATTTTGGAGACTGAGGTACAGAAGGACTGTTGAAGAGCAGAGGTTAAAGACTTGGGTGTAGAAGGACTGTTTTAGAGAGCAGAGGTTTTAAATTGTGGTGCAAAAAGTCGCCTGCAGATAAAAGAATTTGAAGACTGAGGTTCATAAGGACTGTTACAGAGAGCAGAGTTTAGAGACTTGAGTGCAGAAGGACTGATAGAGAAAGCAGAGGTTGGAGTCTGGGGTGCAGAAGGATCGTTGCAGACAGCAGAGTTTTCAGACTGAGGCACAGAAGGACTGTTGCAGAGAGCAGATGTTAGAGACTTGGGTGCAGAAGGACTGTTGCAGAGAGGAGATGTTGGAGACTTGGATGCAGAAGGATCATTGCAGAGAGCAGTGGTTGAACACTGGTGTGCAGAAGGACTGTTACACAGAGCAGAGTTTGGAGACTTGGATGAAGGAGGACTGTTCAGGTAGCAGGTGTTGGAGACTTGGGTGAAGAAAAACTGTTGCAGAGAGAAGAATTTGGAGACTGAAGTGCAGAAGGTCTGTTGCAGATAGCAGAGGTTGAAGACTGGGGTGCAGAAGGAATGTCACAGAGAGTAGAGTTTGGAAACTGGGTTGCAGTAGGATCTTATAGAGACCAGAGGTTGCAGACTGTGGTGCAGAAGGACTGATGCAGAGAGCAAACTTTGGAGACTGGGGTGCAGAAGAATCGTTACAGAGATCAGAGGTTGGAGACTGAGGTTCAGAAGGACTTTTACAGAGAGCAGAGGTTGGAGACTGGGGTGCAGAAGGATTCTTACAGAGAGCAGAGGATGGAGACTCGGATGCATAAGGAGTGTTACAGAGAGCAGAGTTTGGAGATTCTGGTTCAGAAAAGAACTGTTAAAGAGAGCAGAGTTTTTACACTGGTGTTCAGAAGGATTGTTACAGAGTGCAGAGGTTTGATTCGGGTGCAGTAGGACTGTTACAGATAGTAGAGCTTGGAGACTGGTGTGCAGAAGAACTGTTACAGAGAGCAGAGGTTGGTGACGGCGGTGCAGAAGGCCTGTTACAGAGAGCATTGGTTGGAGACTGAGGTTCAGAAGGATCCTTACAGAGAGCAGAGGTTGGATACTGAGGTGCAGAAGGACTGTTCCAGAGAGCAGAGTTTGATGCTTAGGGTGCAGAAGTATCATTGCAGAGAGCAGAGGTTTGAGACTGAGGTGCAGAAGCACTAACAGAGACCAGAGGTTGGAGACTGGGGTGCAGAAAGACAGTTACAGAGAGCACAGGTTGAAGACTGGGGTGCAGAAGAAATGTTGCAGAGAGCATAGATTTGAGACTTGGGTGCAGAAGCACTATTGCAGAGAGCAGAGGTTGGAGACTGAGGTACAGAAGGACTGTTACAGAGAGCAGAGGTTGGAGACTGGGTTTCAGAACAACTGATACACAAAGCAGAGTTTGGAGAATGCGGTATAGAAGGACTATTACAGAGAGCAGAGGTTGGAGACTGGGGTGCAGAAAGAATGTTGCAGAGAACAGAGGTCGGAGACTGGGGTGCAGAAGAACCGTTACAGAGAGCAGAGTTTTGAGACTGAGGTGCAGAAGCTTTGTTAGAGAGAGCAGAGGTTAGATACTCTGGTGCAGACGGACTGTTACAGAGAGCAGAGTTCGGACAATGGGGTGCAGAAGACTCTTAGAGAGAGCAGACGTTGGAGACTGATGGCAGAAAGACTGTAGCAGATAGCGGAGGTTGGAGACTGAGGTAGCAGAATTGTCGTTTCAGAGAGAAGAGGTTGGAGACTGGGGTGAAGAAGGCCTGTAACAGAGAGCAGAGGTTGGAGACTGGGGTGCTGAAGGCCTGTTACAGAGAGCAGATGTTGGAAACTGGGTGCAGAAAGAAAATGTTACAGATGGCACAGTATATACACTTGGTTGCAGAAGGATATTATAGAGAGCAGAGTTTGGAAACTGAGGTGCAGAAGGACTGTTACAGAAAGCAGAGTTTGGAGACTGTGTTGCAGAATGATTGTTGTAGAGAGCAGAGTTTTCAGACTTATGTGCAGAAAACAGAGGTTGGCATTTGGTGTGCAGAAGTACCGTTATAGAGAGAAGAAGTTGGAGAATGCGGTACAGAAGGACTGTTACAGTGAGCAGAGTTTGGAGACTGGGGTGCAGAAGGACTGTTACAGAGAGCAGACGTTGGAGACAGAGGTGCAATAGGATTGTTACAGATAGCAGAGATTGGAGACTGGGGTTCAGAAGGACCATTAGAGAGAGAAAAAAATGGAGACTGAGGTGCAGAAGGACTTTTACAGAGAGCAGAGGTTGGAGAGTTAGGTGCAGAAGGATCATTGCAGAGAGAAGAGTTTTGGAAACGGGGGTGCCGAAGGATTGTTACAGGAAGCAGAGGTTGGCAATTGGGGAGCAGATGGACCGTTACAAAGAGAAGAGGTTGGAGAATGCGATGTAAAGGACTTTTACAGAGAGCAGAATTTGGAGACTGGATAGAAGAAGGATCGTTGCAGAGACCAGATGTTGGAGACTGGGGGGCAGAAGGACTGTCACAGAGCGCACAGGTTCGAGACTGGGGTGCAGAAGAAATGTTGCAGAGAGCAGTGTTTGGATACCTGGGTGCAGAAGGATTGATACAGAGAGAAGAGGTTGAAGACTGGGGTGCAGAAGGAGCGTTACAGATTTCAGAGGTTGGATACTGAGGTGCAGAAGGACTTTTACAGAGAGGTGAGGTTGGAGAGAGGGGTGTCAAAGGATTCTTACAGAGAGCAGAGGATGGAGACTGGGGTACAGAAGGAGTGTTTCAGATAGCAGAGTTTGGAGATTGGGGTTAAGAAGAACTGTTACAAAAAGCAGAGGTTGGAGACTGTGGTGCAGAAGGCCTGTTACAGAGAGCAGAGTTTGGACATGAGGTGCAGAAGGATCGTTACAGAGAGCAGAGGTTGGACACTTATGTGCAGAAGGACTGTTACAGAGAGAAGAGCTTGGAGGCTGGGGTGCAGAAGGACTCTTGCCGAGAGCAGAGGTTGGAGACTGGGATGCAGAAGGACTGTTACAGATAGCACAGTTTATAGACTGGGTTGCAGAAGGATATTATAGAGAGCAGATTTTGGAGACTGCGGTGCAGAAGGACTGTTACAGAGAGCAGAGTTTGGAGACTGTGTTGCAGAATGATTGTTGCAGAGAGCAGAGTTTTCAGACTTAGGTGCAGAAGGACTATTGCAGAGAGCAGATGTTCGAGAGTGGGGTGCAGAAGGACTCTTTCAGAGAGCAGAACTTGGAGACTGGAGTGCAGACGATTCTTGCAGAGAGCAGAGGTTGGAGACTGAGGTGCAGAAGGCCTGTTACAGACATCACAGTTTGGAGACTGGTGTGCAGAAAAATATTATAGAGAGCAGAGTTTGGAGACTGAGGTGCTGAAGGACTGTTACAAAGAGCAGAGGTTGGAGACTGAGGTGCAGAAGGATCGTTGCAGAGAGCAGAGTTGAAGACTGAGGTGCAGAAAGACTGTTTCAGAGAGCAGATGTTCGAGACTGGGTTGCAGAAGGAGTGTTTCAGAGAGTAGAACTTGGAGACTGGGGTGGAGAAGGATTGTTGCAGGGAGCAGAGGTTGGAGTCTTGGGTGCAGAAAGACTGTAACAGAGAGCAGAGGTTGGAGACTGGGATGTAAAACGACCGTTGCAGAGAGCAGACGTTGGAAACTGAGGTGCAGAAGGACTGTTACAGAGAGCAGAGGTCTTAGACTGGGGTGAAGAATAATTGATACTGAAAGTAGAGTTTGGAGACTGGGGTTCAGAAAGACTGTTACTGAGAGCAGAGTGTGTAGCTTGTGGTGCAGAAGGAAAGCTGCAGAGAATAGATGTTGGATACTGGGGTGCACAAGGGCCGTTGCAGAGTGATGAGGTTGTTGACTGAGGTGCAGCATGACTGTTACAGAGAGCAAAGTTTGGAGAACGGTGTGCAGAAGGATCTCACAGAGAGCAGACGTTGGAGACTAGGATGCAGAAAGATTTTTGCAGAGAGCAGAGGTTGGAGACTGGGGTATAGAAGGACTTTTGCAGAGAGAAGAGGTTGGAGACTTTGGTGCAGAAGGCCTGTTACAGAGAGCAGAGTTCAGAGACTGGGTTGCAGAAAATCTGTTACAGAGAGCAGATGTTGGAGACTGGGGTGCAGAAGGATTGTTACTGATTGCACAGTTTAGAGACTTTTGTTTAGAAGGATTGTTGCAGAGAGCAGAAGTTTCAGACTGAGGCTTAGAAGGACTGTTACAGAGAGCAGAGGTTGGAAATTTGGGTGCAGAAAGACTGTTATAGAGAGAAGAGGTTGGAGACTTCCATACAGAAGGACTGTTACAGAGAGCAGAGTTTGGAGACTGGGGTGCAGAAGGACCGTTGCAGAGATCAGATGTGGGAGACTGGGGTGCAGAAGGACTATTACAGAGAGCAGACGTTGGAGATAGAGGTGCAGAAGGATTGTTACAGAGAGAAGATTTGAAAACTGGGGTGCAGAAGGACAATTACAGAGAGCAAAGGATAGAGACTGAGGTGCAGAAGGACTTTTACAGACAGCAGAGGTTGGAGACTGAGGTGCAGAAAGATTGTTGAAGAGAGAAGAGTTTGGAGACTGGGGTGCAGAAGGACTATTACAGAAAGCAGAGTTTGGCAATTGGGGAGCAGATGGACCGTTACAAAGAGAAGAGGTTGGAGACTGAGATACAAAAGGACTTTTACAGAGAGCAGAGTTTGGAGACTAGGTAGAAGAAGGATCGTTGCAGAGAGCAGATATTGGAGACTGCGGTGCAGAAAGCCTATTACACAGAGCAGAGTTTGAAGACTGAGGTGCAAAGGGCCTGTTACAGAGAGAAGTGTTTGGAGACTGGGGTGCAGAAGACTCTTACAGAGAGCACCATTTGGAGAATGGGTTGCAGAAGGACGTTACAGAGAGCAGAGTTTGGAGACTGAGGTGCAGAAGGAGTGTTACAGAGAGCAGAGTTTGGAGATTAGGTTGCAGAAGAACTGTTACTAGAGCAGACTTTGGAGACAGGGGTGCAGAAGGACTGTTTCAGAGAGCAGAGTTTTGAAACTGAGGTGCAGAAGGACTGTTACAGAGAGAAGATTTAGGAAACTGGGATGTAGAAGGACCGTTGCAGAGAGCAGAGGTTGGAGCCTGGGGAGAAGAAGGATCCTTGCAGAGAGAAGATGTTGGAGACTTGGGTGAAGAAGGAGTATTAAAGAAAGCAGAGGTTGGAGACTGAGGTGCAGAAAGGTCATTTCTGAGTGCAGAGCTTTGAGACTTGGGTGCAGAAGGACTTTTACAGAGAGGAGAGGTTGGAGAATGGGGTGCAAAAGGATTATTACAGAGAGCAGAGGATGGAGACTGGGGTGCATAAGGATCGTTGCAGAGAGCAGAGGTTAGAGAATGAGGTACAGACGGATTGCTACAGAGAGCAGAGGTTGGAGACTGGGGTGCAGAAGTACTGTAGCAGATAGAAGAGGTTGTAGACTTGGGTGTGGAAGGAGTGTTGCAGAGAGCAGTTGTTGGAGACTGGGATGCAGAAGGATCATTGCAGAGAGCAGAGGTTTGAGACTGCGCTTTAGAAGGACTGTTGCAGAGAGCAGATTTTGGAGACTGAGGTGCAGAATGATCGTTGCCGAGAGAAGAGGTCTGAGACTGGGGTGCAGAAGGCCTATAACAGAGAGCAGAGTTTGGAGACTGGGGTGCAGAAGACCTGTTACAGAGAGTAGATGATGGAGACTAGGGTGCAGAAGGATTGTTGCAGACAGCAGAAGTTTCAGACTGATGCTTAGAAGGACTGTTACAGAGAGCAGAGTTTGGAAATTTGGGTGCAGAAAGACCGTTATAGAGAGAAGAGTAAGGAGACTGTGGTACAGAAAAACTGTTAGAGAGAGCAGAGTTTGGAGACTTTGGTGCAGAAGGACCGTTGTAGAGAACAGATGTTGGAGACTAGGGTGCACAAGGACTGTTACAGAGAGCAGACATTGGAGACTGAGGTGCAGAAGGATTGATACAGAGAGCAGAGTTTGGAGACTATGGTACAGAAGGACCATTACAGAGAGCAGAGTTTGGATACTGGGGTGCAGAAGGACTGTTACAGAGAGGAGAGGTTGGAGAAAGGGATCCAAAAGGATCTTACAGAGAGCAGAGGTTGGAGACTGAGGTGCAGAAGGATCGTTGCAGAGAGAAGAGTTTGGAGACGGGGGTGCCGAAGGACTGTTACAGAAAGCAGAGGTTGGCAATTGGGGAGCAGATGGACCGTTACAAAGAGAAGAGGTTGGAGAATGCGATACAAAAGGACTTTTACAGAGAGCAGAGTTTGGAGACTGGATAGTAGAAGGTTCGATGCAGAGAGCAGATTTTGGAGACTTGGGTGCAGATGGACTGTCACAGAGAGCACAGTATGCAGACTGGGGTGCAGAAGAAATGTTGCAGGGAGCAGAGTTTGGAGACCTGGGTGCCGGAGGACTGATACAGAGAGAAGAGTTTGGAGACTGGGGTGCAGAAGGACCTACAGATTACAGAGGTTGGATACTGAGGTACAGAAGGACTTTTGCAGAGAATAAAGGTTGGAGACAGGGGTGTCAAAGAATTTTTACAGAGAGAAGAGGATGGAGACTAGGGTGCAGAAAGAGTGTTACAGAGAGCAGAGTTTGGATATTGGGGTTCAGAAGAACTGTTACAGAAAGCAGAGGTTGGAGACTGTGGTACAGAAGGCCTGTTACAGAGAGCAGAGTTTGGACATGAGGTGAAGAAGGATCGTTACAGAGAGCAGAGGTTTGACACTGATGTGCAGAAGGACTGTTACAGAGAGCAGAGTTTGGAGACTGGGGTGCAGAAGGACTGTTTTTGACACTGATGTGCAGAAGGACTGTTACAGAGAGCAGAGTTTGGAGACTGGGGTGCAGAAGGACTGTTTCTGAGAGCAGAGGTTGAAGACTGGTATGCAGAAGGATCCTTGCAGAGAGCAGAGGTTGGAGACTGAGGTGCAGAAGGATCTCTACAGAGAGCAGAGTTTGGAGACCGGGGTTCAGTAGGATAGTTACAGAGAGCACAGGTTGGAGACTGGGATGCAGAAGAAATGTTGAAGAGACCAGAGGTTTGAGACTGGAATGCAGAAGGACTGTAGCAGAGAGAAGAGGTTGGAGACTGGTGTGTAGAAGGACTTTGCAGAGAGCAGACGTTGGAGACTGGGATGCAGAAAGATCGTTGCAGAGAGCAGATGTTGGATACTGGGGTATAATAAGACGTTTGCAGAGAGCAGAGGTTGGAGACTGGGGTGCAGACGGTCTGTTGCAGACAGCAGAGTTTGTAGCCTGGGTTCAGAAGGACAGCTTCAGAGAACTGAGGTTAGATACTGGGGTGCACAAGGGCCACTGCAGAGAGATGAGTTTGGAGACTGAGGTGCAGAATGACTGTTACAGAGAGGAAAGTTTGGAGAACAGGGTGCAGAAGGATCTTATGGAGAGCAGACGTTGGAGACTGGGATGCAGAAGGATCGTTGCAGAGAGCAGAGGTTTCAGACTGGGGTGTAGAAAGACTTTTGCGGAGAGCAGAGGTTGGAGACTGGGTTGCAGAAGGCCTGTTACAGAGATCAGAGTTTGGAGACTGGGTTGCAGGAGACCTGTTACAGAGAGCAGATGTTGGGGACTTGGGTGCAGAAGGATTGTTACAGATAGCACAGTTTGGAGACTGGGGTTTAGAAGGATTGTTACAGAGAGCAGAAGTTTCAGACAGAGGCTTAGAAGGACTTTTACAGAGAGCAGAGGTTGGAAATTGGGGTGTATAAGGACCGTTATATAGAGAAGAGGTTGGAGACTGCCATACAGAAGGACTGTTACAGAGAGCAGAATTTGGAGACTGGGGTGCAGAAGGACCATTGCAGAGAGCAGATGTGGCAGACTGGGATGCAGAAGGATCATTGCAGAGAGCATAAGTTGGAGACTGAGGTGCAGAAGGAATGTTACAGACAGCAAAGTTTTTAGACTGGGGTGCAGAATAACTGATACGGAAAGTAGAGTTTGGAGACTGGGGTGTAGAAGGAAGGTTACAGAGATCAGAGTTTTTAGCCTGGGGTGCAGAAGGGCAGATGCAGAGAACAGAGGTTGTATACTGAGGTTCACAAGGGCCGTTGCAGAGAGATGAGGTTGGAGATTTATGTGTGGAATGACTGTTACAGAGAGCAAAGTTTGGAGAATGGGGCGCAGAAGGATCTTACAGAGAGCAGACATTAGAGACTTGGATGCAGAAGGATCGTTGCAGAGAGCAGAGGTCGGAGACTGGGGTGTAGAATGACATTTGCAGAGAGCAGAGGTGAAAGAATCGGTTGGAGAAGGCCTGATACAGAGAGCAGAGTTTGGAGACTGGGTTGCAGAAAACCTGTTACAGAGAGCAGGTGTTGGAGACTGGGGTGCAGAAAGATTGTTACAGATAGCACAGTTTGGAGTCTGTTGTTTAGAAGGATTGTTGCAGAGAGCAGAACTTTCAGACTGAGGCTTAGAAGGACTGTTACAGAGAGGAGAGGTTGGAAATTGGGATGCAGAAGGAGCATTATAGAGAGAAGAGGTTAGAGTCTGGGGAGCAGAAGGATCATTGCAGAGAGCAGATTTTGGAGACTGGGGTGCAGTTGGACTGTTACAGAGAGCAGACGTTGGAGACAGAGGTGCAGAAGAATGTTACAGAGAGCAGAGATTGGAGACTGGGGTGCAGAAGGACAATTACAGAGAGCAAGTGATGGGGACTGAGGTGCAGAAGGACTTTTACAGAGAGCAGAGGTTGGAGACTGAGGTGTACAAAGTTAGTTACAGAGAGAAGAGTTTGGAGACTGGGGTGCAGAAGGACTGTTACAGAAAACAGAGGTTGGCAATTGGGGAGCAGATGGACCGTTACAAAGAGAAGAGGTTGGAGACTGCGATACAAAAGGATTTTTACAGAAAGCAGAGTTTGGAGACTGGATAGAAGAAGGATAGTTGCAGAGAGCAGATGTTGGAGACTGGGGTGCAGAAGGACTCTTACAGAGAGCACAGGTTGGAGACTGGGGTGCAGAAGAAATGTTGCAGACAGCAGAGTTTGAAGACTTGGGTGCATAAGGACTTTGGCAGAGAGCAAAGTTTAGAGACTTTGGTTCAGAAAGACTGATACAGAGATCAAAGTTTGGAGACTGGGGTGCAAAAAAATCATTTCAGAGAGCAGAGGTTTTAAACTAAGTTGCAGAATGATCGTTACACAGAGCAGATTTTGGTTACTGGGGTGCTGCAGAGAGCAGAGTTTGGAGACTGTTCGAAAGGACTGATACAGAGAGCAGATGTTGGAGACTGGGTTTCATAAGTACTGTAGCAGAGAGCAGAGGTTGGAGACTGGGGTGCAAAAGGACTGTTGCAGAGAGCAGAGATTGGAGACTGGGGTGCAGAAGGACTCTTGCAGAGAACAGAGTGTGGAGACTGGGGTTCAGAAGAATCGTTGCAGAGAGCAGAAGTTGGAGACTGAGTTGCAGAAGGATTGTTACAGAGAGCAGAGGTTGGAGACTGGGGTGCAGAAGGACTGTTGCAGAGTGCAGTGGTTGGAGACTGAGGTGAAGAATAATCGTTGCAGAGAGAAGAGGTTGGAGACTGGGGTGCAGAAGTCCTGTTACAGAGAGCAGAAATTTAAGACTTGGTGCAGAACGCCTGTTACAAAGAGCAGAGTTTGGAGACTGGGGTGCGGAAGGACTGTTAAAGATAGCACAATTTCGAGACTGGGTTGCAGAAGGATCTTACAGAGAGCATTTTGTAGACTGAGGTTCAGAAGGACTGTTACATACAGCAGAGTTTGGAAACTCGGTTGCAGAAGGATTTTTGCAGAGAGCTGAGTTTTCAGACTGAGGTGCAGAAGAACTGTGTCAGAGAGGAGATGTTGGATCTTGGGGTGCAGAACGACTGAAACAGAGAGCAGCGTTTGGAGACTGGGGTGCAGAAGGATTGTTGCAGAGAGCAGAGGTTGGAGACTGCGGTTTAGAAGGACTCTTACAGAGAGAAGAGTTTGGAGACTGAGGTGCAGAAGGATCGTTGCAGTGAGAATATGTTGGAGACTGGGGTTCAGAAAGCTTGTTACAGAGAGCAAAATTTGGAGACTGGGGTGCAGAAGACCTGTTACAGAGAGCAGAGGTTGGAGACTGAGTGCAGAAGGACTATTAAAGAGAGCAGAGCTTGGAGACTGAGGTGCAGAAGGACTGTTACAGATTGCCGAACTTGGAGGCCTTGGTGCAGAAAAACTTTTACAGACAGGAGAGATTGGAGACTGGGGTGCAAAAGGATTCTCACAGAGAGCAGAGAATGGAGACTGGGGTGCAGAAGGATCATTTTATAGAGCAGAGGTTGGAGAAGGATCGCTACAGAGAGCAGAGTTTGGAGACTGGAGTGCAGCAGAACAGTTACAGAGAGCACAGGTTGGAGACTTGGGTGTAGAATAAATGTTGCAGAGAGCAGAGGTTAAAGACAGGGGTGCAGAAGTAATGTAGCAGAGAGAAGAGGTTGGAGACTGGGGTGCAGAAGGACTGTTGCAGAGAGCCTTTGTTGGAGACTGGAATGCAACATTGCAGAGAGCAGAGGTTGGAGACTGCGGTTTAGAAGGACTGTTGCAGAAAACAGAGGTTGAAGACTGAGGTGCAGAAGGATCGTTGCAGAGAGAAGAGGTGGGAGACTGGCATGCAGAAGGCCTCTTACAGAGAGCAGAGTTTGGAGACGGGTGCAGAAGACCTGTTGCAGAGAGCAGAGGTTGGAGACTTGGGTGCAAAAGGATTGTTAAAGATAGCACAGTTTGGAGACTGGGGTGCAGAAGGATTGTTGCAGACAGCAGAGATTTCAGACTGAGGCTTAGAAGTACTGTTACAGAGAGCAGAGGTTGGAAACTGAGGTTCAGAAGGACTGTTACAGAAAGCAGAGGTTCGCAATTGAGGTGCAGAAGGACCATTATAGAGAGAAGAGGTTGAAGACTGTGGTACAGAAGGACTGTTAGAGAGAGTAGAGTTTGAAGACTTTGGTGCAGAAAGACCGTTGTAGAGAGCAGAGGTTGGAGACTAGGGTGCAGAAGGACTGTTACAGAGAGCAGACGTTGGAGACTGAGGTACAGAAGGATTGATACAGAGAGCAGAGGTTGGAGACTGGGGTACAGAAGGACCATTACAGAGAGCAAAGTTTGGAGACTGAGGTGCAGAAGGACTTTAAGGGAGAGCAGAGGTTGGATACTGGGGTGCAGAAGGACTGTAACAGAGAGGAAGGGTTTGAGAAAGGGATGAAAAAGGATCTTAGTGAGAGCAGAGTCAGGAGACTGAGGTGCAGAAGGACTGTTGCAGAGAGAATAGGATTGTAACTGAGGTTCAGAAGGATCGTTGCAGAGAAAAGATGTTGGAGACTGGGGTGCAGAAAGACTGTTACAAAAAGCAGAGATTCGAGATTGGGGTGTAGAAGAACTGTTACAGTGAGAAGAGCTGGGAGACTGGGGTGCAGTAAGCCTGTTACAGAGAGCAGATGTTGGAGACTGAGGTGCAGAAGGACTGTTATAGAGAGCAGAGGTTGAAGACTGAGGTGCAGAAAGATTGGTACAGAGAGAAGAGTTTGGAGACTAGGTGTTGAAGGACTGTTACAGAGTTCAGAGGTTGAAAACTCTGGTGCAGAAGGATCGTTGCAGAGAGAAGAGATTGGAAACTGAGGTGCAGAAGGATCCTTGCAGAGAGCACAATTTAAAGACTGAGGTGCAGAAGAATAATTGCAGAGAGCAGAATTTGGAGACTGAGCTGAAGAAGGATCGTTATAGAGGGAAGAGGTTGGAATCTGAGGTACAGAACAACTGTTACAGAAAGAAGAGGTTGGCAATTGCAGTTAAGAAGGACAGTTATTGAGAGAAGAGGTTGGAGACTGCGGTACAGAAGGACTGTTAGAGAGAGTAGAGTTTGGAGACTTTGGTGCAGAAGGACTGTTGTAGAGAGACGATGTTAGAGACTAGGGTGCAGAAAGACTGTTACAGAGAGCAGACTTTGGAGAATGAGGTGCAGAAGGATTGTTACACAGAGCAAAGGTTCGAAATTTGGGTGCAGAAGAACTGTTCCAGAGAGCAAAGGTTGGAGACTGGGGTGCAGAAAGCCTGTTACAGAGAGCAGAGTTTGGAGACTTATGTGCAGAAGGATTGTTAAAGATAGCAGAGGTTTGAGATTGAGGTTCAGAAGAACTGGTACAGAGAGGGGAGTTTGGAGACTCAAGTGTAGAAGGACTGTTACAGAGAGCAGAGGTTGGAAACTGGGGTGCAGATGGATCGTTGCAGAGAGCAGAGGTTGGAAACTGAGGTGCAGAAGGATCGTTGCAGAGAGCACAGTTAAAAGACTGGGTGCAGAAGAGATGTTGCAGAGAGCAGAGGTTGGAACTGGGGTGCAGAAGGACTGTAGCAGAGAGCAGAGGTTTGAGACTGGGGTGCAGAATGATTGCTGCAGAGAACAGAGGTTGGATACTGGGGTGCAGAAGGGCCGTTGCAGAGGGATGAGGTTGGAGACTGAGGTGCAGAATGACGGTTACAAAGAGCAAACTTTGGAAACCAGGGTGCAGAAGGATCTTACAGAGAACAGAGGTTGGAGACTGGGGTGCAGAAAGCCTGTTACAGAGAGCAGAATTTGGTGACTGAGTTGCAGAAGACCTGTTACACAGAGAAAATGTTGGAGACTGGTGTGCAGAAGGATTGTAACAGATAGCACAGTTTGGAGACTGGCGTTTAGAAGGATTGTTCCAGACAGCAGAGGTTTCAGACTGAGGCTTAGAAGGTCTGATACAGAGAGCAGAGGTTGGAATCTGTGGTTCAGAAAAACTGTTTCAGAAAGCAGAGGTTGGCAATTGGGGTGCAGAAAGACAGTTATAGAGAGTAGAGGTTGGCGACTGCGGTATAGAAGGACTGTTACAGAGAGCAGAGTTTAGAGACTGGGGTGTAGAAGGACTGTTACAGAGAGCAGACGTTGGACACAGAGGTGCAGACGGATTGTTATAGAGAGTAGAAATTGGATACTGGGGTTCAGAAGGACCATTACAGAGAGCAAAGAATGGAGACTGAGGTGCAGAAGGACTTTTACAGAGAGCAGACGTAGGAGACTAAGGTGCCGAAGAATTGTTGCAGAGAAAAGAGTTTGGAGACTGGGGTGCAGAAAGACTGTTATAAAAAGCAGAGGTTGGCAATTGGGGAGCAGATGGACCGTTACAAAGAGAAGAGGTTGGAGACTGCGATACAAAAGAACTTTTACAGAGAGCAGAGTTTGGAGACTGGGTAGAAGAAAGATCATTGCAGAGAGCAGATGTTGGAATCTGCGGTGCAGAAGGACTGTTACAGAGAGCACAGGTTGGAGACTCGGGTGCAGAAGAAATATTGCAGAGAGCAGAGTTTGGAGACCTGGGTGCACAAGGACTGATACAGAGAGAAGAAGTAAAAGACTTTGGTGCAGAAGGATCTTACAGAGAGTAGAGGTTGGAGACTGGGGTGCAGAAGGACTGTTGCAGAGAGCAGAGGTTTGAGACTGGGGTGCAGAAGGACTGTTACAGATAGCACAGTTTCAAGACGTGGTTGCAGAAAAATCTTACAGAGATCATTTTGGAGACAGAGGTGCAGCCTTTTCAGACTGAGGTGCAGAAGTACTGCTGCAGAGAGCATATGTTGGATCCTGGGGTGCAGAAGGATCGCTGCAGAGAGCAGAAGTTGGAGACTTGGGTGCAGAAGGCCTATTAAAGAGAACAGAGTTATAAGAGTGGGGTGCAGAAGGCCTGTTACAGAGAGCAGACTTTGGAGATTGAGGTGCAGAAGGACTGTTACAGAGAGCAGAGTTTGGAAAATTGGTTGCAGAATGATCTTACAGAGAGCAGAGTTTGGAGATTGAGGTGCAGAAGGAGTTTTACAGAGAGTAGTGTTTGGAGACTGAGGAGCAGAAGGAAAGTTGTATAGAGCAAAGGTTTGAGACTGATGTCCAGAGAAATTGTTACAGAGATCACAGGGTGGAGACTGGAGTGCAGAAGGAGTGTTACAGAGAGCAGAGTTTGGAGATTGGGATGCAGAAGAACTGTTACCGAAAGCAGAGTGTGGAGACTGGGGTGCAGAGGACTGTTGCAGAGTGTAGAGTTTGAAGACTGATGTGCAGAAGAACTGTTACAGAGAGCAGAGTTAGGAGACTGGGGTGCAAAAAGACTAATACAGAAAGTAGAGGTTGGAGACTGGGGTGTAGAAAGACCGTTACAGAGAGCAGAGTTTGGAAACTGCTGTACAGAAGGACTGTTAGAGGGGGCAGAGGTTGGAGACTGAGGTTCTAAAGGATCATTGCAGACAGCAGATGTTGTAGACTGGTGTGCAGAAGTATCTTACAGAGAGCATAGATTGGAGACTGAGCTGCATAAGGACTGTTACAGAGACCATTGGTTGAACACTGGGGTGCAGAAGGATCGTTGCAGAGAGCAGAGGTTGGAGACTTAGGTGAGGAATGATCATTGAGGAGAGCAGAGGTTGGAGAATATGGTGGAGAATGATACTTACAGAGAGCATATGTTGGAGACGGGGTGCAGAAGGACACTTACAGAGAGCACAGGTTGGAAACTGGGGTGCAGAAGAAATGTTGCAGAGAGTAGAGGTTGGAGACTAGGTTGCAGAAGGACTGTTACAGAGAGCAGAGGTTGTAGGCTGAGGTGCAGAAAAATTGTTACAGAGAGCAGAGGTTGGAGACTGGGTTACAGAAGAACTGATACAGAAAGCAGACTTTGGAGACGGAGGTGAAGAAGGACTTTTGCAGAGATCAGAGTTTGGAGACTGGGGTGCAGAAGGACCGATGCAGACAGCTGAAGTTGGAGATTTTGGTGCCTAAGATTGCTACAGAGAGCAGAGGTTGGATACTGGGGTGCATATGGACTTATACAGATAGCAGAGTTTTGAGACTGAGGTGCATAAGAATTTTACAGAGAGCAGAGGTTGGAGACTGGGGTGCAGAATAACTGTTGCAGAGAGTAGAGGTTAAAAAATGAGGTACAGAAAGATCGTTGCAGAGAGAACAGGTTGGAGGCTGGAGTGCAGAAGGCCTGTTACAGATAGCAGAGTTTAGAGACTGGAGTGCAGAAGGCGTTTTACAGAGAGCAGAGTTTGGAGACTGGGTCGCAGAAAGACCTTACATAAAGCAGAGGTTGGAGACTGAGGTGCAGAAGAAATGATACCCAGAGCAGAGTTTGTAGACTGGGGTGCAGAAGGACTGTTGCCAAGAACAGAGGTTTGAGACTGTCGTGCAGAAGGACCGTTTCAGAGAGCAGAGGTTGGAGACGGGGTAGAGAAGGAACGTTACAGAGAGCAGAGTTTGGAGTCTGAGTTGCAGAAGGACTGTTACAGAGAGCAGAGGTTGGAGACTGGGGTGCAGAAGGACTGTTATATAGAGCAGAGTTTGGAGACAGGGTTGCAGCAGGTTCTTACAGAGAGCAGAGGTTGGAGACTGAGGTGGAACAGGACTGTTACAGAGAGCAGAGTTTAGAGACTGGGGTGAAGAAAAATCGTTGCGGAGATCCGAGTTTTTACACTGAGGTAAGAAGGATTGTGGGAGATTACAGAGGTTGGAGACTGGGATGCAGAAGCATCTTTGTAGAGAGCAGAGGTTTGAGACTGGGGTTCAGAAGGACTGTTACAGAGAACAGAGGTTGAAGACTGAAGGGCAGAAGGCCTGTTACAGAGAGCAGAGTTTGGTGAAGGGATGTAGAATGACTGTTACAGAAGGCAGAGTTTGGAGACTGGGATGCAGAAGGACCGTTGCAGAGAGCAGAGTTTGGAGACTGCAATACACGAGGACTGTTACAGAGAGCAGAGGTTGGAGAATGGTTTATAGAAGAACTGTTTTATAGTGCAGATATTGGAGACTGGGGTTCAGAAGAACTGTTGCAGGGAGCAGAGTTTGGAGACTGGGTTGCAGAAGAACTTTTGCAGATGCAGAGGTTGGAGACTGATGTGCAGAAAGAATGTTACAGAGAGAAAAGTTTTAAGACTGGGGTGCAGAAGGACCGGTACAGAGAGCAGATGTTGGAGTCTGTGGTACAGAAGGACTGTTGCATAGAGCAGGGTTTAGAGAATTGGGTGCCGAAGGACTTTTACAGAGAGCAGAGGTTAGAGAATGGGGTGCAGAAGTAAGGTTGCAGAGTTCAGAGGTTTGAGACAGAGGTAGAAAAGTACTGTTACAGAGAGCAGAGGTTGGAAACCATGGTTCAGAAGAACTTACACAGAAAGCAGAGGTTTGAGACTGGGGTGCAGAAGGACCGTTACAGAGAGAAGTGCTTGGAGACTGTGGTACAGAAAAACTGTCACAGAGAGCAGAGGGTTGAAACTTGGAGTAGAAAGACTGTTGCAGAGAACAGATGTTGGAGACTGGGTTGCAGCAGGACCATTGAAGAAAGTAGAGGTTGTAGACAGATGGAGAAGGAATGTTACAGAGAGCAAAGTTTGGAAACTGCGGTGAAGAAGGACCTTCCAGAGAATGGAGGTTGGAGACTGGGGTGCATAAGGACTGTTATGGAGAGCAGAGTTTGGAGACTTGGTTGCAGAAGGATCTAACAGAAAGCAGAGTTTGGAGACTGAGGTGCATAAGTACTGTAACAGAGAGCATAGGTAGGAGACTGTGGTGCAGAAGGACTGATACAGAAAGAAGAGGTTGGAGACTAGGGTGCAGAAAGACCATTACAGAGTGCAGAAGTTGGAGACTGCAGTACAGAAGAACTGTTACAAAGAGCAGAAATTGGAAATTGGGGAGCAGAAGGACTGTTTCAGAGAACAGAGTTTAGAAACAGGCTTGCAGCAGGACCGTTGAAGAAAGCAGAGGTTTGAGACTGGGTTGGAGAAGGAATGTTACAGAGAGCAGAGTTTGGAAACTGCGGTGCAGAAGACCTTCCAGAGAACGGAGGTTGGAGGACTGGGGTGCAGAAAACGTGTTAAGGAGAGGAGACGTTGGAGACTGGGGTGCAGAAGGATCGTTGCAGAGAGCAGAGGTTGGAGACTGAGGTGCAGAAAAACTGTTACAGAGAGCAGAGGTTAGAGAGTGATGTGCAGAAGGATCGTTGAAGAGAGCAGAAGTTGGAGACTGGGGTGCAGAAGGATCGTTGCAGAGAGCAGAGGTTGGAGACTGAGGTGCAGAAAAACTGTTACAGAGAGCAGAGGTTAGAGAGTGATGTGCAGAAGGATCGTTGAAGAGAGCAGAAGTTGGAGACTGAGTTGTAGAAGAATTGTTGCAGAGAGCAGAGATGGAGACGGGGCTGAAGAAGGATCATTACAGAGAGCAGATGTAGGAGACTTGGGTGCAGAAGGACTGTTACAGAAAGAAAAGGTTGGATACTAGGGTGTAGAAGTAATGTTGCAGAAAGGAGAGGTTGGAGACTGGGGTTCAGAAGGACTGTTGCAGAGAGCAGAGTTTGGAGACTGAGATGCAGAAGGACTGTTACACAGAGAAGACGTTGGAGACTGAGGTGAAGAATTATGATACAGAAAGCAGAGGTTGGAGACTGGAGTGTAGAAAGACTGATACAGAAAGCAGATGTTGGAGACTTGGGTCCAGAATGAACCTTTACAGACAGCAGAGGTTGGAGACTACAGTACATAAGGACTGACACAAAGAGCAAGGTTGGAGACAAGGGTACAGAAGGACTGTTGCAGAGAACAGAGGTTGGAGATCGGGATGCAGAAGGACTGTTTCAGAGAGTAGATTGTAAAGAATGGGGTGCAGAAAAGTGTTTCAGAGAGCAGAAGTCAAAGACTTGGGTGCAGAAGGATTGTTGCAGAAAGCAGATGTTGGGGACTGGGGTGCAGAAGGACGGTTATATACAGCAGAGTTTGGAGACAGTGTTGCAGCCGGATTTTACAGAGAGCAGAGTTTGGAGAGTCGAGTACAGACGAACTGTTGCACAGAGCAGAGGTTGGAGACTTGGGTGCAAAAGGACTGTTACAGAGAGTAGAGTTTGGAGACTGGGTGGCAGTAGGATCTTACATAGAGAAGAGTTTGGAGACTGAGGTGCAGAAGAAATGTTACTGAGAGCAATGGTTGGAGACTTGGGTGCAGAAGAAGTTTTGCAGACAGCAGAGGTTGGAGACTGAGGTGCAGAAGGATTGTTACAGTGAGCAGAGGTTGGAGATTGGGGTGAACAAGGACTGATACGAAGATCAGAGTTTGGAGACTGGGGTGAAGAAGGATCTTTCACAGCGCAGAAGATGGAGACTGCGGTGCAGACGAACTGTTGCACAGAGCAGAGGATTGAGACTGGGGTGCAGAAGGGACTGTCACAGAGAGCAGAGTTTGTAGAATGGGGTGCAGAAGGACTGTTGCCAAGAACAGACGTTTGAGACTGTCGTGAAGAAGGACCATTTCAGAGAGCAGTGGTTGGAGACGGGCTAGAGAAGGAACGTTACAGAGAGCAGAGTTTGGAGTCTGAGTTGCAGAAGGACTGTTACAGAGAGCAGAGGTTGGAGACAGGGGTGCAGAAGGACTGTTATATAGAGCAGAGTTTGGAGACAGGGTTGCAGCAGGATCTTACAGAGAGCAGAGGTTGGAGACTGAGGTGGAAGAGGACTGTTACAGAGAGCAGAGTTTAGAGACTGGGTGCAGAAAAATCGTGCAGAGATCCGAGTTTTTTCACTGAGGTTAAGAAGGACTGTGAGAGATTACAGAGGTTGGAGACTGGGGTGCAGAAGCATCTTTGTAGGGAGCAGAGGTTTGAGACTGGGGTGCAGAAGGACTGTTACAGAGAACAGAGGTTGAAGACTGCAGGGCAGAAGGCCTGTTACAGAAAGCAGAGTTTGGTGAAGGGACGCAGAACGACTGTTACAGAGGGCTGAGTTTGGAGACTGGGTTGCAGAAGGATCATACAGAGAGCAGAGGTTGGAGACTGAGGTGCAGAACGACTGTTACAGAGAGTAGAGGTTGGAGACTGAGGTGCAGAAGGAACATTTCAGAGAGCATAGGTGGAGACAGAGGTGCAGAAGGATTGTTACAGAGAGCAGAGGTTGGAGACTGGGGTGCAGAAGACTGTTGCATATAGCAGAGGTTGGAGAATGGGGTGCAAAAGGACTGTTGGAGGGAGCAGGTGTTGGAGACTTGTTTTGCAGAATGACTGTTGCAGAGAGGAGAATGTGGAGACTGTGGTGCATAAGGACTGTTACAGACTGGGGTTCAGAAGGACTGATACAGGAAAGCAGAGGTTGGAGACTAGGGTGCAGAAGGACCATTGCAGAGAGCAGAGTTTAGAGACGGCAATACAAAAGGACTGTTACAGAGAGCAGAGGTTGGAGAATGGTTTATAGAAGAACTGTTTTAGAGTGCAGATGTTGGAGACTGGGATTCAGAAGAACTGTTGCAGGGAGCAGAGTTTGAAGACTGGGTTGCAGAAGAACTTTTGCAGATGCAGAGGTTGGAGACTGATGTGCAGAAAGAATGTTACAGAGAGAAAGGTTTGAGACTGGGGTGCAGAAGGACCGGTACAGAGAGCAGATGTTGGAGACTGTGGTACAGAAGGACTGTTGCATAGAGCAGGGGTCAGAGAATTGGGTGCCGAAGGACCTTTGACAGAGATCAGAGGTTAGAGAATGGGGTGCAGAAGTAAGGTTGCAGAGTTCAGAGGTTTGAGACAGAGGTACAAAAGTACTGTTACAGAGAGCAGAGGTTGGAAACCATGGTTCAGAAAAACTTACACAGAAAGCAGAGGTTTGAGACTGGGGTGCAGAAGGACCGTTACAGAGAGAAGAGTTTGGAGACTGTGGTACAGAAAGACTGTCACAGAGAGCAGAGGGTGAGACTTGGGAGTAGAAAGACTGTTGCAGAGAACAGATGTTGGAGACTGGGTTGCAGCAGGACCATTGAAGAAAGTAGAGGTTGTAGACTGAGTTGGAGAAGGAATGTTACGGAGAGCAGAGTTTGGAAACTGCAGTGCAGAAGGACCTTCCAGAGAACGAAGGTTGGAGACTAGGGTGCATAAGGACTGTTATGGAGAGCAGAGTTTGGAGACTTGGTTGCAGAAGGATCTAACAGAAAGCAGAGTTTGGAGACTGAGGTGCATAAGTACTGTAACAGAGAGCATAGTTAGGAGACTGTGGTGCAGAAGGACTGATACAGAAAGCAGAGGTTGGAGACTTGGGTGCAGAAAGACCATTACAGAGTGCAGAAGTTGGAGACTGCGGTACAGAAGAACTGTTACCAAGAACAGAAATTGGAAATTGGGGAGCAAGAAGGACTGTTTCAGAGAACAGAGTTTGGAGACAGGGTTGAAGCAGGACCGTTGAAGAAAGCAGAGGTTTGAGACTGGGTTGGAGAAAGAATGTTACAGAGAGCAGAGTTTGGAAACTGTGGTGCAGAAGGACCTTCCAGAGAACGGAGGTTGGAGACTGGGGTGCAGAAAAAGTGTTAAGGAGAGGAGACGTTGGAGACTGGGGTGCAGAAGGATCGTTGCAGAGAGCAGCGTTTTGGAGACTGAGGTGCAGAAAAACTGTTACAGAGAGCAGAGGTTAGAGAGTGACGTGCAGAAGGATCGTTGAGGAGAGCAGAAGTTGGAGACTGAGTTGTAGAAGAATTGTTGCAGAGAGCAGAGGTGGAGACTGGGCTGAAGAAGGATCGTTACAGAGAGCAGATGTAGGAGACTTGGGTGCAGAAGGACTGTTACAGAAAGAACAGGTTGGATAATAGGGTGTAGAAGGAATGTTGCAGAAAGGAGAGGTTGGAGACTGGGGTTCAGAAAGGACTGTTGCAGAGAGCAGAGTTTGGAGACTGAGATGCAGAAGGACTGTTACACAGAGAAGACGTTGGAGACTGGGGTGAAGAATTATGATACAGAAAGCTGAGGTGGGAGACTGGGGTGCAGAAGGACCGTTATAGAGAGTAGAGGTTGGTGACTGGCGTGCAGAAGATCTTTTTCAGAGAGCAGAGTTAGAGATTGGGGTGCAAAGGCCTGCTTACAGACAGCAGAGGTTGGAGACTGGGTTGCAGAAGGACTGTTATAAAGAGCAGAGTTTTTGAGGCTGGGTTGCAGAAGGACTGTTATAGAGAACAGAGTTTTGAGGCTGGGTTGCAGAAGGATCTTACAGAGAGCAGAAGGTTGGTGACTGAGGTGCAGGACGACAGTTTACAGAGAGCAGTTTTGGAGATTGGGGTGCAGAAGGATCGTGCAGAGAGAAGAGGTTTAAGACTGAGCTGCAAAAGGACTGTTACAGAGAGCAGAGGTTGGAGACTGAGGTGCAGAAGGATGGTAACAGAGAGCAGAGTTTGGTGACTGAGGTACAGAAGGATTGTTACAGAAAGCAGAGGATAGAAATTGGGGTGCGGAGGACCCCTTACAGAGAGCAGAGGTTGGAGGACTGTGGTACACAAAGACTGTAATGGAGAGCAGAGTTCGAAGAATATGGTGAAGAAGGACTGTCACAAAGAGCAGAGTTTGGAGACTGGCATGCAGAACGACTGTTACACAGAGCAGAGGTTTAAGACTGGGTGTAGAAGTACTGTTGCAGAGAGCAGAGGTTGGAGACTTGGGTGCAGAAGGACTGTTGTAGAGAGCAGAATTTGGAGACGGAGGTGCAGAAGGACTGTTAGAGTGACCAGAGTTTGGAGACTGGGGGTGCAGAAGGACTGTTGCAGGGAGCAGGTGTTGGAGACTTGGGTGCAGAAGGACTTTGGCAGAGAGTAGAATTTGAGACTGCGGTGCAGAAGGACTGTTTCAGATAGCAGAGGTTGGACACTGGTGTGCAGAAGGACTGATACAGTAAGCAGAGTTTGGAAACTGAGGTTCAGAAGGAGTATTACAAAAGCAGAGTTTGGAGACTGCAATACAGGAGGACTTTTACAGAGAGCAGAGTTGAAAGACTGGGGTGGAAAAGGACTGATACAGGGAGCAGAGTTTGGAGACTGGGGTGCAGAAGGCCTGTTACAGAGAGCATAGTTTGGAGACTGGGTACAGAAGGGGTGTTACAATGAGCAGAGTTTGGAGACTGGGTTGCAGAAGAATATTACGTAGAGCAGAGATTGGAGACTGTGGTTGCAGAAGGATTGTTACAGAGAGCAGAGGTGGCGACTTGGGTGCAGTAGGATTATTGCTGAGAGTAGAGGTTGGAGACTGTTGTGCAGAAGGATCATTGCAGACAGCAGAGGTTGGAGACTTGGGTGCAGAAGGACGGTTGCAGAGAGCAGATGTGGAGACTGGGATGCAGAAGGATCATTGCAGAGAGCAGAGATTGGAAACTGGGTTGCAGAAGGACTGTTACACAGAGCAGAGGTTGAAGACTGGAGTGTAGATGGGCTTTTGCAGAGAGCACAGTTTGGAGACTGGGGTGCAGAAGGACTGTTATAGAGAGCAGATTTTGGAGACTGAGATGCAGAAGGATTGTTACAGAAAGCAGAGTTTGGAGACTGGAGTGCAGAATGACTGATACAGAAAAGCAGATGTTGGAGACTTGGGTCCAGAATGAACCTTACAGACAGCAGAGGTTGGAGACTACAGTACATAAGGACTGATACAAAGAGCAGGGGTTGGAGACCAGGGTACAGAAGGATTGTTGCAGAGAGCAGAGGTTGGAGATCGGGATGCAGAAGGACTGTTTCAGAGAGTAGATTTTAAGAATGGGGTGCAGAAGAAGTGTTTCAGAGAGCAGAAGTCATAGACTTGGGTGCAGAAGGATTGTTGCAGGGAGCAGAGGTTGGAGACTGGGGTGAAGAAGAACTGTTACAGAGATCAGAGTTTTGAGATTGAAGTGTAGAGTATCATACAGAGACCCAGAGTTTGGAGAGTCGAGTACAGACGAACTGTTGCACAGAGCAGAGGTTGGAGACTTGGGTGCAAAAGGACTGTTAAAGAGAGTAGAGAGGAGTAGAGTTTGGAGACTGGGTGGCAGTAGGATCTTACATAGAGAAGAGGTTGGAGACTGAGGTGCAGAAGAAATGTTACTGAGAGTAATGGTTGGAGACTTGGGTGCAGAAAAATTTTGCAGAAAGCAGAGGTTGGAGACTGAGGTGCAGAAGGATTGTTACAGTGAGCAGAGGTTGGAGATTTGGGTGAAGAAGGACTGTTACGGAGATCAGAGTTTTGGAGATTGGGGTGCAAAAGGATGTTTTTACAGAGCAGAGGATAGAGACTGTGGTGCAGATGAACTGTTGCACAGAGCAGAGGTTTTTTGACTGGGTTGCAGAAGACTTTTACAGAGAGCAGAGTTTGGAGACTGGGTCGCAGAAAGACCTTACATAAAGCAGAGGTTGGAGACTGAGGTGCAGAAGAAATGATACCCAGAGCAGAGTTTGTAGACTGGGGTGCAGAAGGACTGTTGCCGAGAACAGACGTTTGAGACTGTCGTGCAGAAGGACCGTTTCAGAGAGCAGAGGTTGGAGACGGGGTAGAGAAGGAACGTTACAGAGAGCAGAGTTTGGAGTCTGAGTTTCAGAATGACTGTTACAGAGAGCAGAGGTTGGAGACTGGGGTGCAGAAGGACTGTTATATAGAGCAGAGTTTGGAGACAGGGTTGCAGCAGGATCTTACAGAGAGCAGAGGTTAAAGACTGAGGTGGAACAGGACTGTTACTGAGAGCAGAGTTTAGAGACTGGGGTGCAGAAAAATCGTTGCAGAGATCCAAGTTTTTACACTGAGGTTAAGAAGGACTGTGAGAGATTACAGAGGTTGGAGACTGGGGTGCAGAAGCATCTTTCTAGAGAGCAGAGGTTTGAGACTGGGGTGCAGAAGGATTGTTACAGAGATAGAGTTTGAAGACTGCGGTGCAAAAGGCCTGTTACAGAGAGCAGATTTTGGTGAAGGGATGCAGAACGACTGTTCAGAGGGCTGAGTTTGGAGACTGGGTTGCAGAAGGATCATACAGAGAGCAGAGGTTTGAGACTGAGGTGCAGAAGGACTGTTACAGAGAGTAGAGGTTGGAGACTGAGGTGCAGAAGGAACATTTCAGAGAGCAGAGGTGGAGACAGAGGTGCAGAAGGATTGTTACAGAGAGCAGAGGTTGGAGACTGGAGTGCAGAAGGACTGTTGCATATAGCAGAGGTTGGAGAATGGGGTGGAAAAGGACTGTTGCAGGGAGCAGGTGTTGGAGACTTGTTTGTAGAAGGATCTTACAGAGAGCAGAGGTAGGAGACTGGGGTGCAGAAGGACTTTTTTAGAGAGAAGAAGTAGGAGACTGGGGTTCAGAAGGATCGTTGCAGAGAGTAGAGGTTGGATACTGGGGTGCAGAAGGCCTCTTACCGAGAGCAGAGGTTAAAGACTGAGATGCATAGGCCTGTTACAGACAGCAGAAGTTGGAGACTGGGTTCAGAAGGGACTGTTACAGAGAGCAGAGTTTTCAGACTGGGTTTCAGAAGGGTCTTACAGAGAGCAGAGGTTGGAGACTGAGTTGCAGAAGGACTTTTTACGGAGAGTACAGGTTGGAGACTGAGGTGCAGAAGGAACATTTCAGAGAGCAGAGGTGGAGACAGAGGTGCAGAAAGTTTGTTACAGAGAGCAGAAATTAGAGACTGGAGTGCAGAAGGACTGTTGCAGATATCAGAGGTTGGAGAATGGGGTGAAAAAGGACTGTTGCAGGGAGCAGGTGTTGGAGACTTGTTTGCATTATGACTGTTGCAGAGAGGAGAATTTGGAGACTGTGTTGCATAAGGACTGTTACAGATAGCAGAGGTTTGAAACTGGGGTTCAGAAGACTAATACAGGAAGCAGAGGTTGGAGATCGGGGTGCAGAAGGACCGTTGCATAGAGCAGAGTTCGGAGACTGCAATACACGAGGACTGTTACAGAGAGCAGAGGTTTGAGAATGCTTTATAGAAGAACTGTTTTAGAGTGCAGATTTTGGAGACTGGGGTTCAGAAGAACTGTAGCATGGAGCAGAGTTTGGAGACTGTGTTGCAGAAGAACTTTCGCAGATGCAGAGGTTGGAGACTGATGTGCAGAAGAATGTTACAGAGATAAAAGATTTGAGACTGGGTGCAGAAGGACCGGTACAGAGAGCAGAGTTTGGAGACTGTGGTACAGAAGGACTGTGCATAGAGCAGGGGTTAGAGAATTGGGTGCCGAAGGACTTTTACAGAGAGCAGAGGTAAGAGAATGGGGTGCAGAAGTAGGGGTTGCAGAGTTCAGAGTTTTGAGACAGAGGTACAAAAGTACTGTTACAGAGAGCAGAGGTTGGAAACCATGGTTCAGAAAAACTTACATAGAAAGGAGAGGTTTTGAGACTGGGGTGCAGAAGGGACCGTTACAGAGAGCAGAGGTTGGAAACTGCGGTACAGAAAGACTGTCACAGAGAGCAGAGGTTTAGACTCGGGAGTAGAAAGACTGTTGCAGAAAACAGATGTTGGAGACTGGGTTGCAGCAGGACCGTGGGAAGAAAGCAGAGGTTTTAGACTGAGTTGGAGAAAGAATGTTACAGAGAGCTGTGTTTGGAAACTGCGGTGCAGAATGACTTACAGAGAACAGAGGTGGAGAGTGTGGTGCAGAAGGAGTGTTAAGGAGAGGAGACTTTGGAGACTGGGGTGCAGAAAGACAGTTGCAGAAAGCAGATGTTGGAGAATGTGGTGTATAAGGATCGTTTCATAGAGAAGAGTTTGGAGACAAGGGTGCAGGAGGACGTTTGCAGAGAGCAGAGTTGGAGTCTTAGGTGCAGAAAACAGTTACAGAGAGCAAAGGTTGGAGACTCGGTGCAGAAGGATCTTTGAAGAGAGCAGAAGTTGGAGACTGAGTTGTAGAAGAATCCTTGATGAGAGCAGAGGTGGAGACTGGGCTGCAGAAGGATCCGTACAGAGAGAAGAGGTGGGAGACTGCGGTGCAGAAGGAGTGTTACAGAGAGCACAGGTTGGAGTCTGGGGTGCAGAAGCAATGTTGCAGAAAGCAGAAGTTGGATACTGGGGTGCAGAAGGACTGTGCACAGAGCAGACGTTGGAGACTGAGATGCAGAAAAAGTGTTACACAGAGAAGACGTTTGAGACTGGGGTGAAGAATTATGATACAGAAAACAGAGGTGTGAGACTGGGGTGCAGAAGGACCGTTACAAAGAGCAGAGGTTGAAGACTGGCGTGCAGAAGGATTCTTTCAGAGCGCAGAGTTTGGAGACTGGGGTGCATAAGGCCTGCTACAGAGAGCAGAGGTTGGAGACTGGGTTGCAGAAGGACTGTTATAGAGAGCAGACTCTTGAGGCTGGGTTGCAGTAGGATCTTACAGAGAGCAATGGTTGGTGACTGTGGTGCAGGACGAATATTACAGAGAGCAGTGATTGGAGACTGAGGTGCAGAAGGATAGTGCAGAGAGCAGAGGTTTCAGACTGAGGTGCAGAAGGACTGTTACAGAAAGTAGAGGTTGGAAATTGGGGTACAGAGAAACCGTTATAGATAGCAGAGGTTGGGAAGGAGAGGAAAGATGGCGGCGAAGGGAGTGCATCACCCCAGTGCGCTGCATCACTGAGCCAGTGAAAGAAGATATGAAACGGCTGAAGGATATCTTGTTGGGAATTTCCAGTGAAATTGAGGCACTACAGAATCTAATAGACAGGTTTCCATTGTGCGAGGTTCGGCAGTGGGAGCTCCATTTCTCCGCACGGAGGGTCGCATAGCCTGATAGCTCCGCGGTGGGTTGTCTGCGGCGCGCGCTGGGAATCGGCAGGGAGCCGGAGCGGGAGAACAGCGAGGAGAGGGAGAACAGCGATACGGATTTGGAGGGCTCCTGCCAGCGATACATCGGCAGCGCTTGGTGCGGAGTTCCGGCTTGAGACAGAGGAGAGAAGCGGCGGTTCCAGTCACCGGTCTGACCACGGAGGACGGCGGCCTCCATCTTGGAGAGATGATGTAATCATCCCATTGTTCTGCTGATCTCAGCTCATTCAGCTACGGAACAGGTGAATTCAGGCTGGTATTTGCCTTCGTCTAGCAGACAGATTTCTTGCTCAGGATCGGGACTAGGGATCCTGTGGAGAATACTCTTGAAGGCTCGTGCCTGGCAAGGCGTGCTCCGGGCACTGAGCAGCGGGACTTGGGTTCCCGGGACTTGGGTTCCCAGGGCTAACCGGGCCCAGGTCTGAGGAATCTGCGGAGACTGCCTGTGAAGGCGAGCTCCGAGTGGAGCGTGCGCTGAGCTTGGGGCAACTGGGTTCTGACTCCCGAGACAGTTTTGGCCTGGGGCTGGGGAACCCCGGGGGTCACTCGCTGGGGCCAGCTCCCAGCGGAGAGAGTGTATCCGGATAGGAAAGGCGGGGTTCTTGCTACCTAAGCTGCTTTGGCCCAAGGCTAGGGAACCGGCGGTGACTGCTTCTCGGCCAGGGTCCTGCTGGGTGCTGTGGGGGCAGAGTGGAGCTTCCACCTGCGCCCAGAGCAGGCCAAGTGACCCGCCGGCGTGGTACCATGAAACCCCAAATGCAGCTGGTGCTGAAGAGAGAAGCCGCCCACGCTTAGAATAGGACCAGCGACCCACTGGCAAGACAGGTCAGGTAGCTTGCCAACGTGGTGGACACGTAACACTGAGGCAGTCGCGTCACACTGGTTGGAGTGGGGGTGGAGCAGGGTCGCTGCCTGGGTCCGGAGGGGGCTCAGCGACCCGTTGGAGAGGTAGTCAGGTACCCCCATTGGGAGTGGGGGCTGTGCAGAACTGCGACCCACCGGCCTAGAGGTCTGCCAGCGTGGTAGACACGTCACACAATTGGAGTGGGGGCACAGCAGAGCCGCCACCCACATCCAGATCAGGACCAACGACCCCAGGGTGTGGTAGTTACGTTACCACAATTGGAGTGGGGTCAGAGCAGAACAGCCACCAGTGCCTGCAGTGGGGGCAGACCTGCGACCAATTAGCGTGGTAGACAGACCACCCTAATTAGGGGAGGAGCACAGCCACTACCCGCCCTGCAAGGGAGACTTCCCAAATATACAAGAGCAATATAAATAAATAGGAGGTAAATTTCAAAAACACAACAGTTGCACCAAGCAGGAAGAAACGCGAGCAGTATGAAAAGACAAGGAAAGAAAGGTCCACAAGCAATGCAGGTCAACTCAACTTTAGAAGAGGTAATAGCTGCAACAGACGGAATGTCAGATAAAGAGTACAGGATATATATGCTGCAGATGATCTGGAGTCTCAAGGAAGACATGAGACAGCAAAATCAGACAATGAAAGATCACATTGACAAACAAATCCAGGAAGTAAAAGATCAATTTCACAGGGAGATAGAGGTAATAAAAAACAAACAAATTGAAATCCTGGAAATGCAGGAATCATTAAACCAACTTAAAAACTCAATTGAGAATACTAACAGCAGATTAGATCACTTAGAAGAGAGAACATCAGACAATGAAGACAAAGTATTTCAACTGGAAAAGAACATAGACAGCTCAGCAAGTCTGCTAAGAAACCATGAGCAGAACATCCAAGAATTATGGGACAATATCAAAAGACCAAATTTAAGAGTCATTGGGATACAGGAAGGCACAGAGCTCCAAACTAAAGGAATAAGCAGACTATTCAGTGAGATTATACAAGAAAACTTCCCAGACTTGAAGAATGAGACAGAATCACAAATCCTAGAAGCCTACAGGACTCCGAATGTGCAAAATCATAAGAGATCCACACCTAGACACATTATAATGAAGATGTCCAACATACAGAATAAGGAGAGAATTTTAAAAGCTGCAAGAGAAAGAAAGCAGATTACATTTAGGGGCAAACCAATCAGGATAACAGCTGATCTCTCAACACAGACCCTGAAAGCTAGAAGATCCTGGAATAACATATTTCAAACACTGAAAGAAAATGGGTTCCAACCAAGAATCGTGTATCCGGCGAAATTAAGCTTCAGGATAGAAGATGAAATTAAAACCTTCCATGATAAACAAAAGTTAAAAGAATTCGCAGCTAGAAAACCATCTCTTCAAAAAATCCTTGGCAAAACATTACAGGAAGAGGAAATGGAAAATAACACTGAAAACCAACAATGGGAGATAGGACAGTAAAGGGGGAAAAATAGTCAAAGAGGATAACAAATCAGGTTTAGAAACATCAATAAACAAATATGGCTAGAAGAACAAATCATATCTCAATAATAACCCTAAATGTTAATGGCTTAAATTCACCAATTAAGAGACACAGGCTAGTAGAATGGATCACAAAAGAAGACCCAACAATATGCTGCCTACAGGAGACGCATCTGATAGAAAAAGATATTCATAGACTGAAGGTGAAAGGTTGGGAAAAATCATACCACTCATATGGAATGCGGAAACAAGCAGGAGTGTCCATACTCATATCTAATAAAATAGATTTCAACCCAAAGTTAATCAAAAGGGATAAAGAAGGACACTTCATACTGCTCAAGGGAACCATACACCAACAAGACATAACAATCATAAATATATATGCCCCAAATAATGGTGCGGCTGTGTTTATCAAGCAAACTCTCCTCAAGTTCAAGAGTCTAATAGACCACCATACAATAATCATGGGAGACTTCAACACACCTCTCTCACCACTGGACAGATCTTACAAACAAAAGTTAAATAAAGAAACTATAGAACTCAATAACACAATTAACAACCTAGACTTAATTGACATATATAGACTATACCACCCCAAATCAAGTAGTTACACTTTTTTCTCAGCAGCACATGGAACCTTCTCAAAAATAGACCATATATTATGTCACAGGGCAACTCTTAGACAATATAAAGGGGTAGAGATAATACCATGCATCTTATCTGATCATAATGGAATAAAACTGAAAATCAACGATAAAAGAATGAAGGAAAAATCAAGCATCACTTGGAGAATGAACAATAGGTTGCTGAATGATCAATGGGTTTTAGAAGACATCAAGGAGGAAATTAAAAAATTCCTAGAGTCAAATGAAAACACAGACACAACATATCGGAATCTATGGGACACATTGAAAGCAGTTCTAAGAGGAAAATTCATTGCTTGGAGTTCATTCCTCAAAAAAAGAAAAAACCAACAAATAAATGATCTCATACTTCATCTCAAAATCCTAGAAAAAGAAGAGCAAAACAACAGCAAAAGAAGTAGAAGGCAAGAAATAATTAAAATCAGAGCTGAAATAAATGAAATTGAAACAAAAGAAACAATTGAAAAAATTGACAGGACCAAAAGTTGGTTCTTTGAAAAAATAAATAAAATTGCCAGACCCTTAGCCATGCTAACGAAGAGAAGAAGAGAGAGAACTCAAATTACTAACATACGGGATGAAAAAGGTAATATCACAACAGACACTTCAGAAATACAGAAGATAATCAGAAATTATTTTGAATCCTTATACTCCAATAAAATAGAAGATAGTGAAGGCATAGATAAATTCCTTAAGTCTTATGACCTGCCCAGATTGAGTCAGGAGGATATAGACAACCTAAACAGACCAATAACAATAGAGGAAATAGAAGAAACCATCAAAAGATTACCAACTAAGAAAAGCCCAGGACCGGATGGGTATACAGCAGAGTTTTACAAAACCTTTAAAGAGGAACTAACACCAATACTTTTCAAGATATTTCAGGAAATAGAAAAAGAGGGAGAACTTCCAAATTCATTCTACGAGGCCAACATCACCCTGATTCCGAAACCAGACAAAGACACTTCAAAGAAAGAAAACTACAGACCAATATCTCTAATGAACCTTGACGCAAAAATCCTCAATAAAATTCTGGCGAATCGGATTCAAATACATATCAAAAAAATTATACATCATGATCAAGTAGGATTCATCCCTGGGATGCAAGGCTGGTTCAATATACGGAAACCAATAAATGTTATTCACCACATCAATAGACTTAAAAATAAGAACCATATGATCATCTCGATAGATGCAGAAAAAGCATTCGACAAAGTACAGCATCCCTTTATGTTCAAAACTCTAGAAAAATTAGGGATAACTGGAACATACCTCAACATTGTAAAAGCAATCTACGATAAGCCACAGGCCAGCATCATTCTGAATGGAGAAAAATTGAAGGCATTCCCTCTAAGATCTGGTACAAGACAGGGATGCCCTCTCTCACCACTTCTGTTCAACATAGTCCTCGAAACACTGGCCAGAGCAATTAGACAGACAAAAGAAATTAAAGGCATAAAAATAGGAAAAGAAGAACTTAAATTATCACTATTTGCAGATGATATGATCCTATACCTAGCAGACCCAAAAGGGTGTACAAAGAAGCTATTAGAGCTAATAAATGAATTCAGCAAAGTGGCAGGATATAAGATCAACACGCATAAATCAAAGGCATTCCTGTATATCAGTGACAAATCCTCTGAAACGGAAATGAGGACAACTACTCCATTCACAATATCCCCCCAAAAAATAAAATACTTGGGAATCAACCTAACAAAAGAGGTGAAAGATTTATATAATGAAAATTATAGAACTCTAAAGAAAGATATAGAAGAAGACCTTAGAAGATGGAAAAATATACCCTGCTCATGGATAGGTAGAACTAACATCATCAAAATGGCGATATTACCAAAAGTCCTCTATAAGTTCAATGCAATGCCAATCAAAATCCCAATGGAACTTCTTGTAGAAATAGATAAAAGAATCATGAAATTCATATGGAATAATAAAAGACCCAGAATAGCAAAAACAATGCTAAGCAGGAAGAGTGAATCAGGCGGTATAGCGATACCAGACTTCAAACTATACTACAGAGCAATAGTAACAAAAACAGCATGGTACTGGTACCAAAACAGGCGGGTGGACCAATGGTACAGAATAGAGGACACAGAAACCAATCCACAAAACTACAACTATCTTATATTTGATAAAGGGGCTAAAAGCATGCAATGGAGGAAGGATAGCATCTTCAACAAATGGTGCTGGGAAAACTGGAAATCCACTTGCATCAAAATGAATCTGAACCCCTATCTCTCGCCATGCACAAAAGTTAACTCAAAATGGATTAAGGAGCTTGATATTAAATCAGAGACATGGCATCTGATAGAAGAAAAAGTTGGTTATGATCTACATACTGTGGGATCGGGCCCCCAATTCCTCAATAGGACACCCATAGCGCAAGAGTTAATAACTAGAATCAACAAATGGGACTTACTCAAACTAAAAAGTTTCTTCTCAGCAAAAGAAACAATAAGAGAGATAAACAGGGAGCCTACATCCTGGGAACAAATCTTTAATCCACACACTTCAGATAGAGCCCTAATAACCAGAATATACAAAGAACTCAAAAAATTAGACAATAAGATAACAAATAACCCAATCAATAAATGGGCCAAGGACCTGAACAGACAGTTCTCAGAGGAGGACATACAATCAATCAATAAGTACATGAAAAAATGCTCACCATCGCTAGCAGTTAGAGAAATGCAAATCAAAACTACCCTAAGATACCACCTCACTCCAGTAAGATTGGCAGCCATTAGGAAGTCAAACAACAATAAGTGCTGGAGAGGATGCGGGGAAAAGGGCACTCTTGTTCATTGCTGGTGGGACTGCAAATTGGTGCAGCCAATTTGGAAAGCAGTATGGAGATTTCTTGGAAAGCTGGGAATGGAACCACCATTTGACCCAGCTATTCCCCTTCTCGGTCTATTCCCTAAAGACCTAATAAGAGCATGTTACAGAGACACTGCTACAACGATGTTCATAGCAGCACAATTCACTATAGCAAGATTATGGAATCAGCCTAGATGCCCTTCAATAGATGAATGGATAAAAAAAATGTGGCATTTATACACAATGGAGTATTACTCTGCATTAAGGAACGACAAAATCATAGAATTTGGAGGGAAATGGATGGCATTAGAGCAGATTATGCTAAGTGAAGCTAGTCAATCGTTAAAAAACAAATACCAAATGACCCCTTTGATATAAGGGGAGTAAACAAGGACAGGGTAAGGACGAAGAGATTGAGAAGAAGATTTACATTAAACAGGGATGAGAAAAGGGGAGGGGAGGGGAGGGGAGGGGAGGGGGGATAGTAGAGAATAGGACAGACAGCAGAATACATCAGACACTAGAAAGGCAATATGTCAATCAATGGAAGGGTAACTGATGTGAAACAGCAATCTGTATACGGGGTAAAGTTGGGAGTTCATAACCCACGTGAATCAAACTGTGAAAGATGATGTATTAAGAACTGTGTAATGTTTTGAAGGACCAACAATAAAAAAAAAAAAAAGGAAAAAAAAAAAAAAAAAAAAGAAAAAAAAAAAAAGATAGCAGAGGTTGGAGACTGCGGTATATAAAGACTGTAACAAAGAGCAGAGGTTGGAGTATATGGGGCAGAAGGACTGTTGTAGAGAGCAGAGGTTGAAGACTGGGGTTCAGAAAAATTGTTACAGAGAGCAGAGGTTGGAGGCTGGTGTTCAGAAGGACTTTTACACAGAGCAGAGGTTGAAGACGGGGGTGTAGGAGGACTGTTGCAGAGAGCAGAATTTGGAGACAGAGGTTCAGAAAGACTGTTGAGGAGATGAGACGTTGGAGACTAGGGTGCAGAATGATCGTTGCAGAGACCAGAGGTTGGAGACTGAGGTGAAAAAAGAGTGTTACAGAGAGCAGAGGTTGGAGACTGGGGTGCAGAACTTCTGTTACAGAGAGCAGAGTGTGGAGAAGGGCTCCAGAAGGACTGCTACAGATCACAGAATTAGAGACTGGGTTGAAGAAGGATCTAACCGAGAGCAGATGTTGGGGACCCAGGTGCAGAAGGAGTGTTACAGAGAGTAGAGGTTGGAGACTGAGGTGCAAAAGGATTGTAGCAGAGAACAGCGTTTTAAGACTAGGTGCAGAAGGACTGTTGCAGAGACCACAGGTTGGAGACTGGGGTGCAGAAGGACTGTTGCAGAGAGCAGAGGTTGGAGACTGGAATGCAGAAGGCTTGTTATAGAGAACAGAATTTGGAGCCTGGGGTGCAGCAGGCCTGTTATAGAGAGGAGAGTTCAAAGAAGGGGTGCAGAAGGTCTGTTAGAGAGGGAAAAGTTGGGAGACTGGGTTGCAGAATTATCTTATAGAGAGCAGATTTTGAAGACTGAGGTGTAGATTTATCGTTGCAGAGAGAAGAGGTTGGAGACTGGGGTGCATAAGGCCTGTTACAGAGAGCAGCGGTTTAAGATTGGGGTGCAGATGGACTGTTATAAAGAGCAGAGTTAGGGACTGAGTGGCAGAAGGTTCTTACAAACAGCAGAGTTTGGAGACTGAGGTGCAGAGGACTGTTACAGAGAGCAGTGTCTGGAGACTGCAATTCAGATGGATCCTGCCTAGAGAAGAGGTTTCAGACTGAGGTGTAGATCGACTGTTATAGAGAGCAGAGGTTTGAGACTGAGGTGCAGAAGGACTGTATAGGGGATCGAATTTTGGAGACTGTGTTGCAGAAGGATTTTACATTGAGCAGAGTTTGGAAATTGAGGTTCAGAAGGACTGTTACAGAGAGCAGATGTTGAAGTCTGGGGTGCAGAAGGATTGTTGCAGAGAGCAAAATTTTCAGATTGAGGTGCAGAAGGACTTTTTCAGAGAGCAGATGTTGGAGACTGGGGTGTAGAAGTTTCGATGCAGAGAGTAGAAGTTGGAGACTGCAGTACAGAAGGACTGTTGCAGAGAGCAGAGGTTGGGGACTAGGGTACCCAAAAACTTTTTCAGAAAGCAGATGTTGGAAACTCTTGTTCAGAAGGACTGTTGCAGGGAGCAGAAGATGGAGAATTGTATGCAGAAGGACTTTTGCAGAGAGGAGAGGTTGGAGACTGAGGTACATAAAAACGGACAAAGAAAGCAGAGGTTGGAGACTGGCTTGCAAAAAGACCTTTACAGAGAGCAGATTTTGGAGACTGCGGTACAGAAGGACTGTTACAGAGAGCAGAGTTTGGAGACTGGGGAGCAGAAGGAGTGTTGCAGTGTACAGAGACTGGAGACTGTGGTGCAGCAGGACCGTTTCAGAAAGCAGAGTTTGGAGAGTGGCGTGGAGAAGGAATATTACAGAGAGTAGAGTTTAAAAACTGGGGTCAGAAGGATCTTTCAGAGAGCAGACGTTGGAGACTGGGGTTCAGAAGGATCGTTGCAGAGAGCAGAGTTTGGACACTGGGGTCCAGAAGGACTGTTGCAGAGAGCAGATGTTGGAGACTGGGGTGCAGAACGACTGTTTAGAGAGCAGATGTTGGAGACTGGGGTGCAGAAGGACTCTTTCAGAGAGCAGAGGTTGAAGACTGAGGTGGAGAAAGACAGTTACAGAGAACAGAGTTTGGATATTGGGGTGCAGAAGAACTGTTAAAAAGAGCAGAGGTTTAAGACTGAGGTATGGAAGGATCATTGCAGAGAGCAGAGTTGGAGACTGGGATGCAGAAGCACTGTTACACAGAGCACACATTGCAGACTGGGGTGCAGAAGGAATTTTGCAGACACCAGAGGTTGTAGACTGGGGTGCATAAGGACTGTTGCAGATAGCAGAGTTTGGATATTAGGTGCAGAAAGACTGTTACAGGGAGCAGAGGTTGTAGACTGGGGTGCAGAAGAACTGATACAGAAAGCAGAGGTTGGAGACTGTGGTGCAGAATGACCCTTACAGAGAGAAGAGTTTGGAGACTGCGGTACAAAAGGACTGTTACAGACAGTAGAGTTTGGCGACTGGGGTGCAGAAAGAGTGTTGCAAAGAACAGAGTTTGGAGACTGAGGTGCAGAAGGACTGTTACAGAGTAGAGTTTTTAGAAAGGTTGTAGAAGGATGTTACAGAGAACAGAGGTTGAAGACTGGGGAGCAGAAGGATTGTTATAAAGAACAAACTTTGAAGACTGGGGTGCAGAAGACCTGTTACAGAGAAGAGAGTTGGAGAAGGCGTGCAGAATGACTGTTACAGAGAGCAGAGTTTGGAGACTGGGTTGCAGAAGAAACTTACAGAGAGCAGATGTTGAAGAGTGAGGTGCAGAGGGACTGTAACAGAGAGTAGAGGTTGGAGACTGAGGCACAGAGAGATTGTTACTGAGAGCAGAGTTTGGAGACTGGGGTGCAGAAGGACTGTTGAAGGTACCCGAGGTTGGAGACTGGGGTGTGGAAGGACTGTTGCAGAAACCAGAAGTTGGAATCTGGGGTGCTGAAAGACTGTTGCCGAGTGCAGATGTAGAAGACTGTGATAGAGAAGAACTGTAACAAAGAGCAGAGATTTGAGACTGGGGTGCAGAAGGACTGATAAAGAGAGTAGAGTTTGGAGACTGGGGTGTAGAACGACTGATAAAGAAAGTAGAGTTCTAAGACTGGGGTGCAGAAGGCCTGTTACAGAGAGCAGATTTTGGAGACTGGGGTGCAGTAGGGCTGTTACTGAGAGCAGAGATTGGAGACTGGGGTGCAGAAGGATCGCTGGAGACAGCAGAGTTTCCAGACTCAGGTGCAGAAGGACTGTTGCAGAGATCAGCTGTTGGAGACTTGGGTGCAGAAGAACTGTTACAGAGAGGAGATGTTGGAGACTCGGATGCAGAGGGATCGTTGCAGAGAGCAAAGGTTGGACACTGGGGTACAGAAAGACTGTTACACAGAGCAGAGGTTGAAGACTGAGGTGAAGAAGGACTGCTACAGAGAGCAGATATGGGAGACTGAGGTACAGAAGGACTGTTACAGAGAGAAGATGTTGGAGATTGGGGTGCACATGGACTGTTGCAGAGAGCAGAGGTTGGAGACTGGGGTGCAGAAGGACTGATATAGAGAGCAGAGGTTGGATACTGGGGTGCAGAAGGTCTTTTACAGAGAGCAGAGTTTGGAGAGTGAGGTGCAGAAGAACTGTTACAGAGAGCAGAGTTTGAAGACTGCATTGCAGAAGGATCTTACATAGAGTAGAGGTTGGAGACTGAGGTGTACAAGCACAGTTACAGAGAGTAGAGGTTGGAGACTCAGGTGAAGAAGCACCATTGCAGAGAACAGAGGTTGGAGACTGAGGTTCAGAGGATTGTTACCGAGAGCAGAGTTTGGAGACTGGGGTTTATAAGGACTGTAATAGAGAGAAGAGGTTTGAGAGTAAGGTGCAGAGGGACAGTTACACAGAGCACAGTTTGGAGACTGGGGTGCAGAAGGTCTGATACAGAAAGCAGAGGTTGGAGGATTCCTTATAGAAGAACTGTTATAGAGCGCAGAGGTTGGAGACTGGGGTGGAGAAGGACTGCTACAGAGAGCAAATTTTGGAGACTGGGGTGCAAAATGACTGTTGCAGAGAGCAGAGGATGGAGACTGGGTTGCAGAAGGACTGTTGGAGAGAGCAGAGGTTGAAGACTGAGTTGCAGAAGGACTGTTACAGAGGACAGAGTTTTGAGATTGTGGTGCAAAACGACTGATACAGAAAGCAGAGGTTGGATACTGGGGTGCATAAAGACCCTTACGGATAACATCGGTTGGAGACTGCCGTACAGAAGGACTGTTATAGAGAGCATAGGTTGGAGACTGGGGTGCAAAAGAACTGATATAGAAAGAAGAGGTTGGAGACTGGGATGCTGATGGATCGTTGGTGGGAGCAGAGTATGGAGACTGTGGTGTAGAAGGACTGTTGCAGAGAGCAGAGGTTGGAGACTGGGGTGGAGAATTACTGTAGCAGAGAGCAGATGTTGGAGACTGGGGTTCAAAATGACTGTTGCAGAGAGCAGAAGTTAGAGACTGGGGTGCAGAAGGATCGTTGCAGATAGCAGACGTTGGAGACTGGGGTGCAGATGGACTGATACAGAGAGCAGAGGTTGGAGACTGGGGTGCAGATGGACTGATACAGAGAGCAGAGGTTGGAGACTGGGGTGATGAAGGACTGCTACAGAGAGCAGAGATTGGAGACTGGGTTGCAGAAGGATCTTAAAGAGAGCAGAGGATGGAGACTGAGGCGCAGAAGCACTGTTACAAAGAATAGAGGTTGGAGACTGAGTTGCAGAAAGAACGTTGCAGAGAGCAGATGTTGGAGACTGAGGTGCATAAGAATTGTTACAGAGATCAGAGATTGGAGACTGGGGTTTAGAAGGATTGTTTCAGAGAGCAGATGTTTTAGACTGGGATGTAGAAAGACTGTTGCAGAGATTAGAGGTTTGAAATTGGGGTCCAGAAGGACTGTAGCAGAGAGCAGAGGTTGGAGACTAAAGCGCAGGACAGTTACACAGAGAAGAAGTTTGAGACTGGAGTGCAGAAGGACTGACTCAGAAAGCAGAGGTTAAAGACTCAGGTGCAGAAGTACCCTTACAGAGAGCAGAGGTTTGAGAATGCAGTACAGAAGGACTGTTACAGAGAGCAAAGTTTGGAGACTAGGGTAGAGAATGACTGTTGCAGAGAGCAGATGTTGGAGACTGGGGTGCAAAAGAACTGTTGCAGAGAGCAAAGGTTGAAGACTAGGTTGGAGAAGGACTGTTGTAAAGAGGAGAGGTTGCAGACTGAGTTGCAGAAGGACGGTTACAGAGGGCAGAGTTTGGAGACTGTGGTTCAAAACGACTGATACAGAAAGCAGAGGTTGGATATTGGGGTGCATAAGGACCCTTAGAGAGAACAGAGGTTGGAGACTGTGGTACAGAAGGACTGTTACAGAGAGCAGAGGTTGGAGACTGGGGTGAAGAAGAACTGAGTAGAGAACAGACTTTGGAGACTGGGGTGCAGAAGGATAGTTGTGGCGATCAGAGAATGGAGACTGGGGTGTAGAAAGACTGTTTCAGAGAGCAGAGTTGGAGACTGTGGTGTAGACGGACTGTCTAAGAGAGCAGATGTTGAATACTTGTGCGCAGAAGGACTGTTGCATAGAGCAGAGATTGGAGACTGAGGTACAGAAGGACTGTTACAGAGAGCAGAGGTTGGAGACTGGGTTGCAAATGGAGTATTACAGGGAGCGGAGTTTTCAGACTGAGGTACAAAAGAAGTGTTGCAAAAAGCAGATGTTGGAGACTGGGGTTCAAAAGAACTTTTGAAGCGAGAGGAGGTTTGAGACTGGGGTGCAGAAGGATCCTTGCAGAGAGCAGAGGTTGGAGACTAAGGTGCAGAAGGGTGGTTGCAGAGAGCAGAGGTTCGAGACTGGGGTGCAGAAGGATCCTTACAGAGAGCAGAGTTTGGAGACTGAGGTGCAGAAAGACTTTTAAGGAGAGCACAGTTTGGAGACTGAGGTGCAGAAAGACTGATGCAAAGAGCAGAGGTTAAAGACTGGGGTGCAGAAGACAGTTACAGATAGCAGACTTTGGAGACTGGGTTTCAGAAGGATCTTACAGAGAAAAGAGTTTGGAGACTGCGGGGCAGAAGGACTGTTGCTGAGAATGGATGTTTGAGACTGGGGTGCATAAGGGTCATTACAGCGAGAAGAGGTTGGAGACCGGGGTGCAGACAGACTTTTACAGAGAGCATATGTTTGATACTAGGTGCAGAAGCAATGTTGCAGAGAGCAGAGTTTGGAGACTAGGTTCCAGAAGGACTGTTACAGCGAGCAGGGGTTGGAGACTGGTGTGCAGAAGGATCTTACAGTGAGCAGAGGCAGGCGACTGGGGTGCAAAAGGACAGTTGCAGAGAAAAGAGGATGGAGACTAGGGTGCAGAAGGATCCTTGCTGCGAGCAGAGTATGGAGACTGGGCTGTACAAGGACTGTTACACAGAGCAGAGTTTGGAGACTAGGGTTTAGAAGGACTTTTTAAGAGAGAAGATGTTGGAGACTTGGGTGAAGAAGAACTGTTGCATAGAGCAGAGAATAGAGACTGAGATTCAGATGATGGTTACAGAAAGCAGAGTTTGAAGACTGGGGTGCAGAAGGCCTGTTACAGAGAGCAGACTTTGGAGACTGTGGTGCAGAAGGATCATTGCAGAGAGCATAATTTGGAGACTTGGGTTCAGAAGGATGGTTAGAGAGAGCAGAGGTTGGAGACTGTGGTGCAGAAGGACTTTTACTGAGAGCACAGGTTGGAGACTGGGGTGCAGAAGGACTTTAACAGAGAGCATAGGTTAAAGACTGAGGTGCAGAAAAACTGTTGCAGAGAGCAAACGTAGGAGACTGGGGTGCAGAAGGAGTGTTGCAGAGAGCAGAAGTCTGAGACTGAGGTGCAGAAGGACCCTTACAGAGATCAGAAGTTGGAGACTGTGGTACAGAGGAGTGTTACAGAGAGCAGAGGTTGGAGACAGGTGTGCAGAGGGATCTTACAGCGAGCATACGTTGGAGATTGGGGTGCAGAAGGATCGTTGCAGAGAGCATAGGTTAAAGACTGGAATGAAGAAGGACTGATACAGATAACAGATGTTGGAGACTGGGGTGCAGAAGGCCTGTTACAGAGAGCAGAGTTTGGAGACTGGTGTGTAGAAGGACTGTTACAGAGAGCAGATGTTTAATACTGGGTTGCAGGAGGATGTTAAAGAGAGCAGAGGTTGGAGACTGAGGTGCAGAAGCACTGTTACAGAGAGAAGAGTTGGGAATGTGAGGTGCAGAAGAACCCTTGCAGAGAGCAGAGTTTGGAGATTGGGGTAAGGAAGTCCCATTACAGAGAGCAGTGCTTGGAGACTGGGGTACAGAAGGACAGTTACAGAGAGCAGAGTTTAAAGACTGGGTTGCAAAAGGATCTTATGGAGAGCAGAGTTTGGAGACTGAGGAACAGAAGGAATGTTACAGAGAGCAGAGGTTGGAGACTGATTTGCATAAGGACGGTTATAGAGACTGAGGTGCAGAGGACTGTTATAGAGAGCAGAGTTTGGAGACTGGGGTGCAGAATGACTGATACAGAAAGCAGAGCTTGGTGACTGGGGAGCAGAAGGACTGTTGCAGAGAGCAAAGTTTGAGACTGAGGTGGAGAAAGACTGTTGAAGAGAGCAGATGTTAGAGACTATGGTGCAGAATAACTGTTATAGTAAACAGAGGTTGGAGACTCGGGTGCAGAAGGACCATTGCATATAGCAGAGGTTGGAGACTGGATTTCAGAAATAACATACAAATAGGAGAGTTTGAACACTGAGGTGCAGAAGGACTGTTGCAGAGAGCAGAGGTTGGAGTTTGGGCCGCAGTAGGACTGTTGCAGAGAACAGAGGTTGAAGTCTGAGGTGCAGAAGGACTTTTACAGAGAGCATAGTTTAGAGACCGCGGTGCAGAAGGACTGATACAGAAAGCAGACCTTGGAGACTGAGGTGCAGAAGGACTGTTACAGAGATAAGAGTTTGGAGACAGCAGTACAGAAGGACGGTTAAAGAGAGCAGAGGTTGGAGATTGGTGTGGAAAAAGAATATTGCAGAGAGTAAATTTCGGAGACTGGGCTGCCGAAGGACTGTTGCAGCGAGCAGAGGTTGAAGACTGGGGAGCAGGAGGACTGTTGCAGAGAGCAGAGGTTTTATACTGAGGTGCAGAAGGACACTTACAAAGAACAGAGTTTGGAAACTATGGTAGAGAAGAACTGTTACAGGGATCAAAGGTTGGAGACTGGGGTGCAGAATAACTGTTGTGGAGAATAGAGTTTGGAGAGTGGGGTGCAGAAGGACCATTGCAGATAGCAGAGGTTGGAGACTGGGTTCCAGAACGATTATACAGAGAGCAGAATTTGGACATTGAGGTGCAGAAGGACCGAGGCAGAGAGCAGAGGTTGGAGATTGGGGCGCAGTAGGACTGTTGCAGAGAGAAGAGGTTGGAGTCTGAGGTGCAGAAGGACTGTTACAGAGAGCAGAGTTTAAAGACCGGGGTGCAGAAGGACTGATACAGAAAGCAGAGTTTGGAGACTGCGGTGCAGAAAGACCATTAAGAATAGCAGAGGTTGGATACTGAAGTACAAAAGGACGGTAACAGAGCGCAGAAGTTGGAGACTGGGGTGCAGAAGGACTGTTGCAGAGAGCAGAGGTTGCAGAGTGAGGTGTAGAAGGACTGTTACAGAGAGCAAAGTTCAGAGAATGGGGTGCAGAAGGAACCTTACAAAGAACAGAGGTTGAAGACAGCAGTTGAAGAGAACTAGGTTGGAGACTGGGGTACATAGGGACCATTGCAGAGAGTAGACGTTAGAGACTGTGGTGCAGAAGGAATTTTACCGAGAGAAGAGTTTGGAAACTGGGGTGCAGAAGAATCTTCCAGTGAAAAAAGTTTGGAGACTGAAGTGAAGAAGGATTGTTGCAGAGAGCAGACGTTGGAGACTTGGGTGCAGAAGGATTGTTACAGAGAGCAGAGGGTGGAGACTGGGTGTGCCGAAGGACTGTTACAGAGGGCAGAGGTTGGAGAGTTGGGTGCAGAAGGACTGTTACAGAGAGCAGAGTTTGGAGTCTGGGTTCAGAAGTACTGTTACAGAAAGCAGAGTTTGGAGACTGGTTTTCAGAAGAATCTTACAGAGAGCAGAGTTTCGAGACTGCGGTACAGAAGGACTGTTACAGAGAGCAGAGGTTGGAGACTGGGGAGTAGAAAAACTGTTCCAGAGGACAGAGGTTTGAGACTGGGGTGCAGCTCGACCATTGCAGAAAGCATAGGTTGGAGACTGGGGTAGAGAAGGAATGATACAGAGAGCAGAGTTTGGATACTGGGGTGCAGTAGGATCTTACAGAGAGAAGAGGTTGGAGACTGATGTACAGTAGGACTCTTACAGAGAGCAGAGTTTGGAGACTGGGGTGCAGAAGAACTGATAGAGAAAGCAGAGATTGGAGTTTGTGGTGAAGAAAGAAGGTTACAGAGAGCAGAGTTTTGACTGCAGTACAGAATGTCTTTTACAGAGATCAGTGGTTGGAGTCTGGGGTGAAGAAGGATTGTGGGAGAGATCAGATGTTGCTAACTAGGAAGCAGAAAGACTGTTGCAGAGAGCAGAGCTTGGAGACTGGTGTGCAGAAGGACTGATACAGAAAGCAGAGGGTGGAGACTGGGGTGCAGAAGGACTCTTACAGAGAGCAGATGTTGGAGACTAGGTTTCAGAAGGACTGTTAAAAAGAGAATAGTTTAGAGACTTGGGTGCAGACGGACTGTTGCAGAGAGCAGAGGGTGGAGACTGGGGGGCAGAAGGACTCTTACAGAGAGCAGATGTTTGAGACTAGGTTTCAGAAGGACTGTTAAAGAGAGAAGAGTTTAGAGACTTGGGTGCATAAAAACTTTTGCAGAGAGCAGAGGTTGGAGACTGGGATGGAGAAGAATTTTTGCAGAGAGAAGAGTTTGGAGACTGGGGTGCAGAAGGACTGTTTCAGAGAGCAGAGGTTGGAGACAGGTGTGCAGAAGGACCTTTGCAGAGAGCAATGGTTGGAGATTGAGGTGCAGAAAGAATATTAAAGAGAGCAGTAGTGGAAGACTTACGTGCAGAAGGATTGTTACAGAGAGCAGAGGTTGGAGACTAAGGTGCAGAAGGTCTGTTGCTGAGAGCAGAGGTTGGAATCTGGGGTGCAGAACTACTGTTACAAAGAGAATAGCTTCGAGACTGGGATGGAGAATTCCTGTTACAGAGAGCTGAGGTAGGAAACTGTTGTGCAGAAGGACTGTTTCAGAGAGCTTAGTTTGGAGACTGGGTTGCAGAAGGGTCTTACAGAGAGCAGAGGTAGGAGGCTGAGGTGCAAAAGGCTTATTGCAGAGAGCAGAGTTTTCCGACTGAGTTGCAGAAGGACTGTTTCAGAGAGCAGATGTTGGAGACTTGTGTGCAGAAGGACTGTTACAGAGAGCAGAGGTTGGAGACTGGGGTTCAGATGGATCTTACAGAGAGCAGAGTTTGGAGACTGGGGTTCAAAAGGACTGTGGCAGAGCGCAGATGTTTGAGACTGGGGTGGAGAAGAATCGTTGCAGAGAGAAGAGGTTGGAGACTGGGGTGCAGAAGGCCTGTTACAGAGAGCAGAGTTTGGAGACAGGGTTGCAGAAGTCCTGTTGCAAAGAGCAGTGATTGGAGACTGTTGTGCAGCAGGACTGTTACAGAGTGCAGAGTTTAAAGACTAAGTTGCAGAAGGATCTTAGAGAGAGCAGACTTGTGAGACTGAGGTGCAGAAGGACTGTTACACAGAGCAGAGGTAGGAGACTGGAGTGCAGAAGGATCCTTGCAAAGAGCAGAGTTTTCAGACTAACGTGCAGAAGAACTGTTGCAGAGAGCAGATGTTGAAGACTGGGACGCAGAAGGATTGTTACAGAGAGCAGAGGTTGGAGACTGGAGTGCATAAAGATCTTACAGAGAGCAGAGATTGGTCACTATGGTGCAGAAGGACTGTTGCCGAGAGCAGAGGTTGGAGACTGGGGTGGAGAAAAATCACTGCAGAGAGAAGAGGTTGGAGACTGGGGTTCTGAAGGCCTGTTACAGAGAGCAGAGTTTCGAGACTGGGTTGCAAAATTCTTGTTACAGAGAGCAGAGGTTGGAAACTGTTCTGCAGAAGGACTGTTACAGAGAGCAGAGTTTGGAGACAGGGTTGTAGTAGGGTCTTACAGAGAGAAGATGCATGAGACTGAGATGTAGAAGGATCTTTGCAGAGAGCAAAGTTTTAGACTGAGTTGCAGAAGGACTCTTGCAGAGAAAAGATGTTGGAGACTGGTGTGCAGAAGGACTGTTGCAGAGAGCAGAGGTTGGAGACTGGGATGAAGACGGATCGGTGCAGAGAGCAGAGGTTGAAGACTGGTGTGCAGAAGGACAGGTAAAAAGAGCAGAGTTTGGAGACTGGGTTGGAGAAGGTTCCTACAGAGGTTGAAGAATGAGGTGCAGAAAGACTGTTACAGAGAGTAGATGTTGGAGACTGAGGTGCAGAAGTAACGTTGAGGAGTACAGCGTTTTGAGATTGAGGTGCAGAAGGATTGTTACAGAGAGCAAAGGTTGGAGACTGGGGTGCAAAAGGACTGTTGCAGATAGTGGATATTGGAGTCTGTGGTGCATAAGCACTGTTGCAGAGAGCAGAGGTTGGAGAGTGAGGTACAAAAGGACTGTTATAGAGAGTAGAGGTTGGAGACTGGGGTGCAGAAGGACTGACACAGAAAGCAGAGATTGGACTCTTGGGTGCAGAAAGACCGTTACAGAGAGCAGAGGTTGGATTATGCAGTAAAAGCGGACTGTTACAGAGAGCAGAGGTTGGAGACTGGGGTGCAGAAAGATTGTAAAAGAGAGCAGACGTTGGTAACTAGGGTGCCGTAGGAATGTTGCAGAGAGCAGAGTTTGCAGACTGGGGTGCAGAAGAACTGTTGCGGAGAGCAGAGGTTGGAGACTGAGGTGCAGAAGGACTGTTGTAGAGATCAGAGATTGGAGACGGGTGCAGTAGCATCATTACAATGAGCACAGATTAAAGACTGGGGTGCAGAAAGATCGTTGCAGAGAGCAGAGGTTGGAGACTTGGTTGCAGAAGGCCTGCTACAGAGAGCAGATTTGGAGACTGGAGTGCTGAAGGCCTGCTACAGAGAAAAGAGGTTGGAGACTTGGGTGCAGAAGAACTGTAACAAAGAGCTGAGTTTGAAGACTAGGTTGCTTAAGGATCTTAGAGAGAGCAGAGGTTGGAGACTAAGGTGCAGGTAGACTGTTACAGAGACAAGTGGTTTGAGACTGGGGTGCATAAGGATTGTGGAGAGCAGAATTTTAAGACTGAGGTGCAGAAGTACTGTTAAAGAGAGCAGAGGTTGAAGATTGAGGTTTAAAAGGACTGGTACGGAGAGCAGAATTTTGAGACTGAGGTGCAGAGAGCAGAGTTTGGAAATTGGGGTGCAGAAGGACTGTTAAAGAGAGCAGAGGTTGGAGACTTAAGTATAGAAGGACTGTTACAGAGAGCAGATGTTGGAGACTGGGGTTCAGATGGATCTTACAGAAAGCAGAGGTTGGAGACTGAGGTGCAGAAGGATTGTAACAGACAGCAAAATTAGGAGACTGCGGTGCAGGAGGGTAGTTGCAGATAGCAGAGTTTTCAGACTGTGGTGCAGAAGGACTGTTGCAGAGACCAGATGTTGGAGACTGGGGTGTAGAAAGACTGTTGCAGAGAGTAGAGGTTGGAGATTGGGTTAAGTATGATCGTTGCAGAGAGAAGAGATTGAAGACTGGTGTGCAAAAGGAATGTTACTGAGAGCAGAGTTTGGGGACTGGGTTTGCGAAGGAACCTACAGAGAGCAGAGGTTGGAGACTGAAGTGCAAAAAAAACTGTTACAGAGAGTAGAGGTTGGAGACTGAGGTGCAGAAGGACCGTTGCAGAGAACAGAGTTTGCACACTGAGGTGCAGAAGGATTTTTTACAGAGAGCAGAGTTTGGAGACTGGGGTGCAGAAGGACTGTTGCAGGGAGCTGAGTTTGGAGACTGAGGTGAGGAAGTCCTGTTACAGAGAGCAGAGTTTGGAGACTCGGGTGCAGAAGGACAGTTTCAGAAAGCCGAGGTTAAATACAGGGGTGCAGAAAGCCTGCTATGGAGAGCAGAGTTTTGAGACTGGCGTGCAGAAGGCCTGTTACACAGAGGAGAAGTTGGGGACTGGGGTGCAATAGGACTGTTACAGAGAGCAGAGTTTGAAAATTGGTTTGCTGAAGTAACTTACAGAGAGTAGATTTTGGAGCCTGAGGTGCAGGTGGACTGTTACATGGAGCAGTGGTTGGAGACTGGGGTGCAGAAGAATCGTGGAGAGCAGAGGTTTCAGACTGAGGTGTAGAAGGACTGTTACAGAGAGCAGAGTTTAGGGAGTGATGTGCAGAAGGACTGTTACAGACAGCAGAGTTTGGAAATTGGGGTGCAGAAGGACCGTTACAGAGACCAGAGGTTGAAGACTGCGGTATAGAAGGACTGTTATAGAGAGCAGAGTTTTGAAACTAGAGTGCAAAAGGATCTTACAGAGAGCAGAGGTTGTAGACTGTTGTGCAGAAAGACTGTTGCAGAGAGTAGATGTTGGAGACTGGGTTCCGGAAGGTTTGTTCCATAGAGCAGAGTTTGAAGACTGGGGTGCAGAAAGACTGTTGCAGAGAGCAGATGTTGGAGACTGGCATGGAGAAGGACTGTTGCAGAGAGCAGATTTTAGAGACTGGGGTGAAGAAGGACTGTTACAGAGAGCAGCGTTTGGAGACTGGGATGCAGAAGGACTGTTACACAGAGACGAGAGAAGAAGTTGGAGACTGGGAAGCAGATGGCCTGTTATCGAGAGCAGAGTTTTGAGACTTGGGTTCAGAAGGCCTGTTACCGACAGCAGAGTTTGGGGACTGGGGTGCAGGAGGACTGTTACAGAGAGAAGACTTGGAGACTGGGTTTCAGAAGTATCATACAGATAACAGAAGTTGGAGACTTAGGTTCACAATGACTATTACAGAGAGCGGAGTTTGGATACTGGGGTGCAGAAGGATCATTGATGAGAGCAGATTTTTCAGATAGAGGTTCAGAGGGACTGTTGCATAGAGCAAATTTTGGAGACTTGGGTGCAGAAGGACTGTTGCAGAGAGTAGACGTTGGAGACTGGGGTTCAGAAGGATCGTTGCAGAGAGCAGAGGTTGGAGACTGGGGTGCAGAAGGACTCTTACAGAGAGCAGAAGGTGAAGAATGGGTTGAAAAAGGCCTGTTACAGAGAGCAGAGTTGAAGACTGGGGTGCAGAAGAACTTTTAGAGAGAGCAGAGTTTGGAGACCGGGTTGCAGAAAAATGTTACAGAGAGCAGAGGTTGGAGACTGAGGTGCAGAAGCACTGTTACAGAGAGAAGAGTTTGGAGACTGAGGTTCAGAAGGACTATTGCAGAGAGAAGACTTGGAGACTGAGGTGCAGAAGGATTGATACAGAGAGAAGAGGTTGGAGACTGGGGTGCAGAAGAACTTATACAGAAGGCAGAGGTTGGAGACTCTGGTGCAGAAGGACTTTTACAGAGAGCAGAGGTTGGAGACTGGGCTTGAGAAGAACTGTTTCAGAGAGCAGATGTTGGAGTCTGGGGTGCAAAACGACTGTTCCAGAGAGCAGAGGATGAAGACTGGGGTATAGAATGACTGCTGCAGAGAGCAGAGGTTTGAGACTGGGGTTCAGATTGATTTTACAGGGAGCAGAGTTTGCAGACTGGGATGCAAAAGGACAGTTGCAGAGAGCAGATGTTGGAGACTTGGGTGGAGAAAAATCGTTGCAGAGAGACTGGGGTGCTGAGGGTTATTACAGAGAGCAGAGTTTGGAGACTGTTTTGCAAAAGTCCTATTACAGAGAGCAGAGGTTGGAGACTGTTGTGCAGAAGGACTGTTACAGAGTGCAGAGTTTAAAGACTATGTTGCAGAAGGATCATAAAAAGAGCAGAGTTGGGAGACTGAGGTGCAGAAGGACTGTTACAGAGAGCAGAGGTAGGAAACTTGGGTGCAGAAGGGTCATTGCAGAGAGCAGAGATTTTAAACTGAGTTACAGAAGAACTGTTGCAGAGAGCAGATGTTGGTAACTAGGGTGCAGAAGGACTGTTGTAGAGAGCAGAGGTTGGAGACGGGTTTGCAGAAAGACTGTTGCAGAGAGCAGAGTTTGGAGACTGAGGTGCGAAAGTCCTGTTACAGAGAGCAGAGGTTGGACACGCGGGTGCAGAAGAACTGTTACAGAGAACAGAATTTAGATTCAGGGGTGCAGAAAGATCTTACAGAGAGCAGAATTTGGAGAATGAGGTGCAGAAGGACTGTTGCAGAGATCAGAGGTTGGAGACTGGGGTTGAGTAGGATCATTTCAGAGAGAAGAGTTTGGAGACTAGGTTGCAGAAGGAACCTTGCAGAGAGCAGCGGTTGGAGACTGGGGTGGAGAAGGCCTTCTACAGAGAGCAGAGTTTGGAAAATGGCGTGCAGAAGGCCTGTTACAAAGAGGAGAGTTTGGAGACTAGGTATCTGAAGGATCTTACAGAGAGCAGAGGTTGGAGACTGAGGTAAAGTTGGACTGTTACAGGGAGCAGTGGTTTGAGACTGGGGTGCAGTAGGATCATGCTGAGACCAGAGGTTTCAGACTGAGGTGCAGAAGAACTGTTACAGAGAGTAGAGGTTGGAGACTGAGGTGTAGAAGGACTGTTTTAGAGAGTAGAGTTTTGAGACTGAGGTGCAGAAGCACTGTTACATAAAGCAGAGGTTGGCAATTGGGGTGCAGAAGGACCGTTACAGAGACCAGAGTTTGGAGACTGCGGTATAAAAAAAATGTTACAGAGAGTATAGGTTGGAGACTCGGGTGCAGAAGGAATGTTACAGAGAGCACAGGTTGGAGACTGAGGGGCAGAAAGATAGATACAGAGAGCAGAGGTTTTAGACTGGGGTTTCGCAGGACTGATACCGAAAGCAGAGTTTGAAAACTTGGGTACAGAAGTTATAAAGGGCAGATGTTGGAAACTGCGGTAATGAAAGACTGTTACAGAGAGCAGATGTTGGAGACTGGTTAGCAGAAAGACTGTTGCAGAGGACAGAGGTTTGAGACTTAGGTGCAGAAGTCCTGTTACATAGAGCAGAGGTTGGAGACTGGGGTGCAGAAAGATCATTGCAAGGAGCAGAGCTTGGAGACAGGAGTGCAGAATGATCTTTCAGAGAGCAGAAGTTGGAGACTGAGGTGCAGAAGGACTGTTTCAGAGATTAGAGGTTGGAGACTGGAGTGCAGTAGGGTCACTGCAGAGAGCAGAGGTTGGAGACAGGCGTCCAGAATTATCGTTGCGTAGAGCAGAGTTTGGAGACTGGCGTGCAGAAGGCCTGTTACAGAGAGGATAGGTTGGAAAATGGGGTGCAGAAGGACTGTTATAGAGAGCAGAGTTTGGAGATTGGGTTTCTTAAGGATCTTACTAAGAGAAGAGTTTGGAGTTTGAAGTGCAGGGGGACTGTTACAAAGAGCAGTGGTTGGAGACTGGCGTGCAGAAGAATCTTGGAGAGCAGAGGTTTCAGACTAGGTGCAGGTGAATATTTACAAAAAAAGAGCAGTAGTTGGAGACTGGTGTGTAGAAGGACTGTTACAGAGAGCAGAGTTTGGAGACTCAGGTGCAGAAAAACTGTTACAGGAAGCAGAGTTATGAAATTGGGTGAAGAAAGACTGTTACAGAGAACAGAGTTTGGAGACTGCGGTACAGGACTGTTACTGAGATTAGAAGTTGGAGACTGGTGTGCAGAAGGACTCTTACATAAAGAAGAGTTTGGAGACTGGGGTGCAGAAGGATCTTTCAGAGAGCTGAGTTTTGGGATTGGGGTGCAGAAGGATTGTGACAGAGAGAAGAGGTTGGAGACTGGGAAACAGATGGCCTGTTACAGAGAGGATACTTTGGAGACTGGGTTTCAGAAGCATCTTACAGAGAACAGAGGTTGGAGACTGAGGTGCAGAATGACTGTTACAGAGAGCGGAGTTTGGAGACTGGGGTGCAGAAGGATCATTGCCAAGAGCATAGTTATCAGACTGAGGTTCAGAGGGACTGTTTCATAGAGCAGATGTAGGAGACTTGGGTGCAGAAGGACTGTTGCAGAGAGTAGACGTTGGAGACTGGGGTTCAGAAGGATCATTGCAGAGGGCAGAGGTTGGAGACTGGGGTGCAGAAGGACTCTTACAGAGAGAAGATGGTGGAGAATGCGTTGAAGAAGGCCTGTTACAGAGAGCAGAGTTTGGAGACTGGGGTGCAGAAGGAGTTTTAGAGAGAGCAGACTTTGGAGACCGGGTTGCAGAAGGATTTTACAGAAAGCAGAGTTTGGAGACTGAGGTGCAGAAGCACTGTTACAGAGAGAAGAGTTTGGAGACTGAGGTGCAGAAGGACCATTGCAGAGAGGAGACTTGAAGACTGAGGTGCAGAAGGATTGATACAGAGTGAAGAGGTTGGAGACTGGGGTGCAGTAGAATTGATACAGAAAGCAGAGGTTGGAGACCCTGGTGCAGAAGGACCCTTACAGAGACCAGAGTTTGGACACTGCAGTTCAGAAGGACTGTTACAGAAAGCAGAGTTTGAAGACTGGGCTGGAGAAGAACTGTTTCAGAGAGCAGATGTTGGAGTCTAGGGTACAAAACGACTGTTCCAGAGAGCAGAGGATGGAGACTGTGGTGCAGAAGGGCTGTTGCAGAGAGCAGACATTGCAGACTGAGTTGCAGAAGGACTGTTACAGAGGGCAGAGTTTGAGGACTGGGGTGGAAAAGGACGGATACAGAAAGCAGAGTTTGGATACTGGGGTGCATAAGAACCCTTACAAAGAACAAAGTTTGGAGACTGCGGTACAGACGGACTGTTACTTAGAGCAAAGTTTAAAGACTGGGGTGCAGAAGAATTGTTATAGAGAACAGAGTTTGGAGACTGGGGTTCAGAAAGGTTGTTGGGGTGAGCAGAGTATGGAGAATGGGGTGTAGGAAGACTGTTGCAGAGAGCAGAATTTGAAGACTGGGTTATAGAAGAACTGTTGAAGAGAGGAGATGTTCGGTGCAGAAGGAATGTTGCAGAGAGTAGACGTTGGAGACTGGGGTTCAGGAATAATCTTACAGAGAGCAGAGGTTACAGAATGGTGCAAAGAAGGCCTGTTCTAGAGAGCGGAGTTTGGAGACTGAGGTGTAGAAGGACTGTTAGAGAGAGCAGAGTTAGGAGACTGGTTTGCAGAAGGATCTTACAAAGAGCAGAGTTTTGAGACTGAGGTGCATAAGGACTGTTGCAGAGAGCAGAGGTTGGAGACTGGGGGACAGAAAAACTGTTACAGAGTGCAGAGTTTTGAGACTGGGGTGAAGTAGGACTGTTTAAGAGAACAGAGTTTGAAGACTGGGGTGCAGAAGGACCTTTGCAGAGAGAAGAGGTTGGAGACTGAGGTGCAGAATTATTGTTACAGAGAGCAGAGTTTGGATACTGGGTTGCAGAAGGACTGTTTCAGTGAGCAGAGGTAGGAGACTGGTGTGCAAAAAGATCTCACAGAGAGTGAATGTTGGAGACTGGGGTGCACAAGGAATGTTGCAGAGAGCAGTGGTTGAAGACTGGGGTACTGAAGGACTGATAGAGAAAGCAGATGTTGGAGACTGGGGTGCAGAAGTACCGTTACAGAGAGCAGAGGTAGGAGACTCTGGTTCAGAAGGACTGTTAAAGAAAGCAGAGGCTGGAGACTGGGGTGCAGAATGACTGTTACAGAGGGCAGAGTTTGGAGACTGGTGGAAAACGAGGGATACAGAAAGCTGAGGTTGGATACTGTGGTGAATAAGGACCCTGACAAAGAACAAAGGTTGGAGACTGCAGTACAGAAGGACTGTTACAGACAGCAGAGGTTGGAGACTGAGGCCCAGAAGCACTGTTACAGAGAGAAAAGGTTGAAGACTGAGGTGCAGAAGGACCGTTTCAAAGAGAATTTTCGGAGACTGAGGTTCAGAAGGATTGATACAGAGAGTAGAGGTTGGAGACTGGGGTGCAGAAGAACTGATACAGAAGGCAGAGTTTGGAGACTCCGGTGCAGAAGGACCCTTACAGAGACCAGAGGTTAGAGACTGCAGTACAGAATGACTGTTACAGAGAGCAGAGGTTGGAGACTGTGGTGGAATAGAACTGTTTCAGAGAGCAGATGTTGGAGTCTGCGGTGCAGAAGGACTGTTACAGAGAGCAGAGGTTGGAGACTGGTGTACAGAAGGACTGTTAAAGAGAGCAGAGATCAGAGATTTGGTGCAGAATTCCTGTTACAGAGAACAGAAAATGGAGACTGGTGTGCAGAAGGCCTGACACAGAGAGCAGACTTTGGAGACTGGAGTGCAGAAGGACTTTTATAGAAAACAGATTTTGGAGACTTCTTTTCAGAAGGATCATATATAGAGCAGAAATTTGAGACTGAGGTGCAGAAAGACTGTTACAGAGAGTAGATGTTGAAAACTGAGGTGTAGAAAGACGATTGTAGAGAGCAGAGGTTGGAGACTGAGGTGCAGTAGGACTGTTGAGGAGTGCAGAGGTTGGAGACTTTGCTGTAGAAGGACTGTTACAGAGAGCAGAATTTGGAGACTGAGGTTCAGAAGGACTCTAAAGAGAGCAGAGGTTGGATACTTGAGTGCAGAAGGACTGATAGAGAAAACAGGGGTTGGAGACTGGTGTGCAGGACAGTTACAGAGAGAATAGTTTGGAAACTGCAGTACAGAAGGACTGTTAAAGAGAGCAGAGGTTGAAGACTGGGGTGGAGAAAAACTGTTTCAGAGATCAGATGTTGGAGACTGGGGTGCAGAAGCACTGTTGCAGAGAGGAGGTTGGAGACTGGGGTGCAGAAGAACTGTTGCAGAGATCAGACGTTGGAGATTGGGGTGGAGAAGGACTGTTGGTGAGAGCAGAATTTGGTGACTGAGGTGCAGAAGGAATGCTACAGAGAGCAGTGGTTAGAGACTTGAGTGCAGACGTACTGATACAAAAAGAAGAGATTGGAGACTGGGGTGAAGAAAGAATGTTGTAGAGAGCCGATGTTGGAGACTGGGGTGCAGAAGGACTGTTGCATAGAGTGGAGGTTGGAGACTTGGATGCAGAAGGACTATTACAGAGACTAGAGGTTGGAGATTTGGTCGCAGGAGAACTGTTTCAGAGAGCAGAGGTTGGAGACTGGGGTGGAGAAAGACTGTTGCAGAGAGTAGCATTTGGAGATTGGGGTGCCACAGGACTGTTGCAGAGAGTGGAGGTCTGAGACTGAAGTGGAGAAGGACTGTTACAGAGAAAAGAGGTTTGAGACTGGGGTGCAGAAGGACTGATACAGAAAGCAGAGGTTGGAGACTGGGGTGCAGAAAGACTGTTGCAAAGAGCGGAAGTTGGAGACTAGGGTGGAGAAGGACAGTTGTCGAGAGCAGATGTTGGAGACAGGGGTGCAGATGGAGTGTTGCACAGAGCAGAGTTTGGAGACTGCGGTGCAGTAGGACTATTGCAGAGAGCAGAGGTTGCAGACTGAGGTTCAGAGGACTGTTACAGCAGCAGAGTTTGGATACTGTGGTGCAGAAGGACTGATACAGAAAGCAGAGGTTGGAAACTGGGGTGTAGAAGGACCATTAATGAAAACAGAGTTTGAAGACTGCAAAACATAAGGACTGTTACAGAGAGCAGAGGTAGGAGACTGGGGTGGAGAAGTACTGTTACAGAAAGCAGAGTTTGGAGACTGGTGTGCAGAAGGACCATTACAGAGACCAGAGGTTTGAGACTACAGTACAGAAGGACTGTTACAAAGAGCAGAGTTTGGAGACTTGGGTGTAGAAGTACTGTTACAGAGAGAAAAGTTTGGAGAATGGGGTGCAGAATAAGTGTTGTAGAGAACAGAGGTTGGAGATTTGGGTGCATAAAAACAATTGTAGAAAGCAGAGTTTGGAGATTGGGGCACAGAAAGACTGTTGGGGAGAGCAGAGGTTGGAGTCTGAGGTGCAGAAAAACTGATACAGAAAGCAGAGTTTGTAGACTGGGGAGCAGAAGGGTCGTTACAGAGAGCAGAGTTAGGAAACTGTGTTGCAGAAGGACTGATACAGAAAGCAGAGGTTGGAGACTGGGATTAAGAAGGACCCTTACAGAGAATAGAGGTTGAAGACCCTTGTACATAAGAACTGTTGTAGAGAAAAGAGGTTGGAGACTGGGATGCAGAGGGATCATTGCAGAGAGCAGAGTTTGGAAACTGGGGTGCAGAAGGAATGTTACAAAGAGAAGAGTTTGGAAACTGAGGTGCAGGAGGATCTTACAGAGAGAAGAGTTTGGAAACTGTGGTGCAGAGAGACCATTGCAGAAAGCAGAGTTTGGAGACTGAGGTGAAGAAGGACTGTTGAAGAGAGTAGATATTGGAGACTTGGGTGTAGAAAGACTGTTGCAGAGAGCAGAGGTTGGAGATTAGGGTGCAGAAGAACTGTTGTAGAGAGCAGAATTTGGACACTGAGGTGCAGAAGGACTGTTACAGAGAGCAGAGGTTGGAGACTTGATTGCAGATGGACTGATACAGAAACAGAGGTTTGAGACTGGGGTGCAGAAGGACCGATGCAGAGAGAAGTGTTTGGAAACTGCAGTACAGAAGGACTGTTACAAAGAGCAGAGGTTGGAGACTGGGGTGGAGAAGAACTGTTGCAGATATCAGATGTTGGAGACTGGTGTGTAGAAGGACTGTTTCAGAGAGTAGAGTTTGGAGATTGGGGTGTAGAAGAACTGTTATAGAGAGGAGAGGTTGGAGACTCGGGTGCAGAAGGACAGTTGCAGAGAGGAGAGTTGAAAGACTGAGGTGCAGAAGGATTGTTACAGAGTGCAGAGGAAGGTTACTGGGGTACAGAAGGATTGATCCAAAGAGCAGAGGTTGGAGACTGGGGTGCATGACTGGTGAGAAAGCAGAGGTTGGAGACTGGGGAGTGGAAGAACTGTTACTGAGAGTAGAGTTTTGACACTGGGTTAAAGAAGCATATTACAGTGAGCAGAGTTTGGAGAGTGGGGTGAAGGAGGACATTTGCAGAGAGCAGAATTTGGAGACTGGGGTGCAGAAGGATTGTTACAGAGAAGAGTTTGGATATTGAGGTGCAGAAGGACTATTGCATAGAGCAGAAGTTGGAGATTTGGGTGCAGAAGGACTATTGCAGAGAGCAGATGTTGGAGACTGAGGTGCAGAAGGACTGTTACAGAGAGCAGAGGATTTAGACAGGGGTGCAGAAGAAATGATACCGAAAGCATAGTTTGGAGACTGGGGTACAGGAGGACCATTACAGAGAGAAAATGTTTGAGTCTGCAGTACAGAAGGACTGTTACAGAGAGCAGAGGTTGGAGACTTGGGTGCAGAAGGACTGTTGCAGAGATTATATGATGAAGACTGGGTTTTACTAGGACTGCAGCAGAGAGCAGACGTTGGAGACTGTGGTGCAGAAGGACTGATACAGAAAGCAGTGTTTGGAAACTGGGGTGCAGAAATACAGTTACAGAGAGAAGAGTTTTGAGACTGCTGTACAGAAAGACTGTTACAGAGAGCAGAGTTCGGAGACGGGGTTGCAGAAGGATCTTACAGAGAGCAGAGGTTGGAGACTCGGGTGCAGAAGGACTGTTGCAGAGAGCAGACGTTGGGGACTGGGGTGCAGAAGAATCCTTTCAGAGAGCAGAGGTTGGTAACTGAGGTGTAGAAGGACTGTTGCAGAGAGCAGAGTTTGGAGACTGAGGTGCAGAAGGGCTGCTACAGGGAGCAGAGTTTGGAGACTGGGATGCAGAAAGACTGTTGCAGTAAGCAGAGGTTGGAGACTGGGTTGGAGAAGGAATGTTACAGAGAGCAGAGTTTGTAAACTAGAGTGCGGAAAGACCGTTACAGAGAGCAGAGTTTGGAGACTGCAGTACAGAAGGACTGTTATACAGAGCAGATGTTTGAGACTGTGGTGCAGAAGGACTGTTGCAGAGCAGATGTTTGATACTGGGGTGCAGAAGGACTTTTGCAGAGAGCAGGCATTGGAGACTGTGGTGCAGAGGGACTGATACAGAAAGCAGATTATGGAGACTGGGGTGCAGAAGGACCATTACAGAGAGCAGAGGTTAGAGACTGCGGTACAGAAGAACTGTTGTAGAGAACAAGATTGGAGACTGGGGTGCCTAGAGACCATTGCAGAGGGCAGACGTTGGAGATTGCAGTGCAGAAGGAATGTTACAGAGAGCAGAGTGTGGAAACTGGGGTGCAGAAGAATCTTAAAGAGAAAAATGTTTTGAGACTTGGGTGCAGAACTATTGTTGCAGAGAGCAGACGTTGGAGATTGGGGTGCAGAAGGATCGTTTCAGAGAGTAGATTATGAAGACTGAGGTGCAGAAAAACTGTTACAGAGAGCAGTGTTTGGAGACTGGTGTGCAGAGGACTAATTCTACGAGCTGATTTTGGTGACTGAAGACCAGAACGATCTTACAGAGAGGAAATTTTTGAGACTGGGGTGCAGTTGGATTGTTGTAGAGAGCAGACTTTGGAGACTGGGGTGCAGAAGGATCGTTGCAGAGAGTAGATTATGGAGACTGGTGTATAGAAGGACTGTTCTAGAGAGCAGAGTTTTGAGACTGCGGTGAAGAAGGACTGTTGCAGACAGCAGTTGTTGAAGACTGAGATGTAGAAAAACTGTTACAGAGATCAGTGTTTAGAGACTAAGGTGCAGAAGGACTGTCACAGAGAGGAGAGGTTGGAGACTGGGTGCAGAAGGACTGTGCAGAGTGTAGTGTTTGGAGACTGGGGTGCAGAAAGACTGTTACAGAGAATAGAGGTTAGAGACTGCTGTACAGAAAAACTATTAAAGAGAGCAGAGTTTTGAGACAGGTGTGCAGAAGGATCTTACAGAGAGCAGAGGTTGGAGACTGGGGTGCAATTGGACTGATGCAGAGAGCAGAGTTTGGAGAATGGGGTTCAGAAGGATTGTTGCAGAGAGAAGAGGTTGGATACTGAGGTGAAGAAGGCCAGTTACAAAGAGCAGAGCTTGGAGACTGGAGAGCAGATGACATGTAACACACAGCAAAGTTTGGAGACTGAGTGGCATAAGGATCTTACAGAGAGCAGAGGCTGGTGACTGAGGTGCCGAAGGACTTTCAGAGAGAGCAGAGGTTGGAACCTGGGTTCCAGAAGGATCCTTACAGAGAGCAGAGATTTCAGAATGAGGTTTAGACAAACTGTTGCAGAGAGCAGATGTAGGGGACTGGGGTGCAGAAGAACTGTTGCAGAGAGCAGAGGTGGGAGATTGTGTGTAGAAGGATCATTGCAGAGAACATAGGGTGCAGACTGGGGTGCCAAAGGGGTTTTAAAGACTGCAGAATTTTGAGACTGGGGTGCAGAATGACTGTTATAGAAAGCAGAGATTGAGACTGGTTTTTAGAAAAATCTTACAGAGAGCAGACGTTGGCGACTGAGGTGCAGAAGGACTGCTACAAAGAGTAGATGTTGAAGACTGAGGTGCACAAAGACCTTTGCAAAGAGAAGAGGTTGGACACTGAGGTGCAGAAGGACTGTTGCAGAGTGCAGAGGATGGAGACTTGGGTGTAGGACTGTTGCAGAGAGCAGAGGTTGAAGTTTGGTGTTCCAAAAGACTGTTGCAGCTAGCAGACTTTAGAGACTGAAATGCAGAAAGACAGTTACAGAGCACAGGTTGGAGATTGAGTGCAGAAGGACTGATAGAGAAAGCAGAGGTTAGAGAGTGGGGTGCAGAAGGACCGTTACAGAGAGTAGAGTTTGGAAACTGCAGTACAAAAGTACTGTTACAGAGAGCATAGTTTCGAGACTGGGGTGGAGAAGGACTGTTGTAGAGAGAAGATGTTGGAGACTGGGGTGCAGAAGGACTTTTGCAGAGAGCAGAGGTTGGAGACTGGGTGCAGTAAGACAATTGCAGAGTGCAGATGTTGCAGACTGTGGTGGAGAAGGAATGTTACAGAGCAGAGTTTGGAGACTGTGGTGCAGAAGGCCTGTTACAGACAGCAGAGTTTGGAGACTGGGGTGCAGAAGAAGTGTTGTAGAGAACAGAGGTTGAAGACTGGGGTGCAGAAGGATTGTTTCAGAGACCAGAGGTTGGAGACTGGGGTGCAGAAGGACTGATACAGAAAGCAGAGTTCGGAGACTGGGGTGCAGAAGGTCTGTTACAGACAGCAGAGTTTGGAGACTGGGGTGCAGAAAGATTGGTAAAGAGAGCAGGGTTTGAATATTGGGTTGCAGAAAGATATTAAGGAGAGCAAAAGTTGGAGACTGATGTGCAGAAGCACTGTTACAGAGAGAAGAGGTTGGAGACTGAGGTGCAGAAGGACCATTGCAGAAAGCAGTCATTGGAGACTGAGGTGTAGAAGGATTGTTACAGAGAGCAGAGGTTGGAGACTGGGGTGCAGAAGGACTGATACAGAAAGCAGAGGTTGGAGACTCGGGTGCCGAAGAACCCTTACATAGAGCAGAGGTTTGAGACTGAGGTGCAGAAGGACTGTTGCAGAGAGCAGATTTTGCAGACTGAGTTGCAGAATGACTGTTACAGCGGTTAGATTTTCGAGACTGTGGTGGAAAACGACTGATACAGAAAGCAGAGGTTGGATACTGGGGTGCATAAGGACCCTTACAGAGAGCAGAGGTTGGAGAGTGGGGTGCAGAAGAACTGTTGAAGAGAACAGAGGTTGGAGACTGGGGTGCAGAAGGATTTTTGCGGTGAGCAGAGTATCGAGACTGGGGTGTAGCAGTACTGTTGCAGAGAGCAAATGTTGGAGACTTGGGTTCTGAAGGACTGTTGCAGAGACCAGAGGTTGGAGACTGTGGTGCATAAGAACTCTTACAGAGAGCAGACATTAAAGACTGGGGTGCAGAAGGATTGTTGCAGAGAGCAGATTTTGGAGACTGGGGTACAGAAGGATTGTTATAGAGAGCAGAGATTGGAGACTGGTGCAGAAGGACTTTTACAGAAAGCACAGTTTGAAGACTGGTGTTCAGTAGGACTTTTACAAAGAGCACAGTTTGGAGACTCATGTGCAGAAAAAATATTGCACAGAGCAAATATTGGAGACTTGGTTGCAGAAGGAGTGTTGCAGAGAGCAAAGATTGGAGATTGAAATGCAAAAGGACCCTTACAGAGAGCAGAGTTTCGAGAATGCTTTACAGAATTACTTTTACAGAGAGCCGTGGTTGGAGACAGGTTTGCAGAAGGATCTTACAGACAGCATAGGTTTGAGACTGGGGTGCAGGAGGACTGGTGCAAAGAGCAGAGGTTAGAGACTGGGGTGCAGAAGGATAGTTGAAGAGAAAAGAGTTTGGAGACTGGGGTCAAAAGTCCAGTTATAGACAGCATAGGTTGGAGATTGGGGTGCAGAAGGCCTGTTACAGAGAGCAGTGCTTGGAGACTGGGGTCCAGAAGGATCGTTGCAGAGAGCAGAGTTTGGAGACTGGGGTTGAGAAGTACTGTTGCAGAGAGCAGATATTGGAGACTGGGGTTAAGATGGACTGTTACAGAGAGCAGAGTTTGATGACTGGGGTAAAGAAGGACATTTACAGAGAGCAGAGGTTGGAGACTGGGGTGCAAAGGACTGTTGCAGAGAGCAGATGTTGAAGACTGGGGTGGAGAAGAATCATTGAAGAGAGAAGTGGTTGGAGACTGGAGTGCAGAAGTCGTGTTACAGAGAGCAGAGTTTAAAGACTGTTGTGCAGAATGAATGGTACAGAGTGCAGAGTTTAAAGACTGTGTTGCAGAAGGGTCTTACAGAGAGCAGAGTTTGGAGACTGAGGTGTAGAAAAACTGTTACAGAGAGCAGAGGTAGGATACTGGGGTGCAGGAGGGTCGTTGAAGAGAGCAGAGTTTTCAGACTGAGGTGCAGAAGTGTTGCAGAGAGCAGATGTTGCAGACTGGTCTGCAGAAGGACTGTTGCAGAATGCAGATGTTGGTAACTAGGGTGCAGAAGGACTGTTTTAGAGAGCAGAGGCTGGAGACTGGGGTGCAGAGGACTGCTGCAGAGAGCAGAGTTTGGAGACTGAGATGTGGAAGGCCTGTAACAGAGAGCAGAATTTGGAGACTAAGATGCAGAAGGACTGTTACAAAGAGCAGAGGTTGGATACAGGGGTGCAGAAGGATCTTACAGAGAGCAGAATTTGGAGACTGAGGTGCAGAAGCACTGTTGCAGAGATCAGAGGTTGAAAACTGGGGTGCACTAGGATCATTGCAGAAAGAAAGGTTGGAGACTGGGGAGCAGAAGGATCATTGCAGAGAGCAGATTTTGGAGACTAAGGTGCCGAGGCCTGCTACAGAGATTAGAGTTTGGAGACTGGCCTGCAGAAGGCCTGTTACAGAGAGGAGGGGTGGGAAACTGAGGTTCAGAAGTCCTGTTACATTGAGTAGAGTTTGGAGACTGGGGTGCAGAAGAATCGTGCAGAGAGCAGAGGTTTCAGACTGAGGTGCAGAAGGACTGTTGTAGAGATCAGAGGTTGGAGACTGAGGTGCAGTAGAATCATTACAGAGAGCAGAGTTTGGAGACTGGCGTGCAGAATTCATGTTACAGAAAGGAGAGTTTGGAAACTGGGGTGCAGAAGGACTGTTATAGAGAGCAGTGTTTGGATACTGGGTTTCTGAAAGATCTTACAGAGAGCATAGGTTGGAGACTGAGGTGCGGGTGGACTGTTACAGAGAGCAATGGTTTTAGACTGTGGTGCAGAAGGATCGTGCAGAGAGCAGAGGTTTCAGACTAAGGAGCAGAAGGACTGTTACAGAGAGCAGAGGTTGGAGACTGAGGTGTAGGAGGACTATTACAAGAAGGACAGTTTGAAAACTAAGGTGCAGAAGGACTGTTACAGGAAGCAGAGTTTGGAAATTGGGGTGCAAAGGACCGTTACGGAGAGCAGATTTTGAAGACTGCGTTAAAGGATTGTTACCGAGAGCAGAGGTTTAAGACTGGGGTTCAGAAGGACTCTTACATAGAACAGAGGATGGAGTCTGAGGTGCAGAAAGATAGATACAGAGAACAGAGGTTGGAGACTGGGGTTCAGACAGACTGTTACAGAATGCAGAGGTTGGAGACTGGGATTTAGAAGGACCCTTACAAAGAGCAGAGGTTTGAGTCTGCGGTACAGAAAGACTCTTACAGAGAGAAAATTTCGGAGTCTTGGAAGAAGAGGACTGTTGCTGAGGACAGAGTTTGTAGACTGTGGTGAAGAAAGAATATTACAGAAAGCAGAGTTTTGAAACTGGAGTGCAGAAAGATCTTACAGAGAGCAGAGGTTGGAGACTATGGTGCAGATGGACTGTTACAGAGTGCAGATGTTGGAGACTGGGGTCCAGAAGGATCCTTGCAGAGAGCTGAGTTTGGAGAATGGGGTTCAGAAAAATTGTTGCAGAGAGCAGATGTTGGAGAGGGGGTGCAGAAATACTGTTGCTGAGAGCAGATTTTAGAAACTGGGGTTCAGAAGGACTGTTACACAGAGCAGAGTTTGGATAGTGAGGTGCAGTAGGACTGTTACAGAGAGCAGAAGTTGGATACGTGGGGCAGAAGTACCCTTACAGAGAGCAGAGGTTGGAGACTGAGATTCAGATGGATTTAACAGAGAGCAGAGTTTAGAGTCTGGGGTTCTAAAGGACTGTTACAGAGTGCAGAGATAAAGACTTGGTTGCAGAAGTATCTTACAGAGAGCAGAGTTGGTTTATTTTCCCATTCCCCTCACAATCTCTTATATGTAATTTTGTATGGGAAAATAAACAAGGAGAGTAATGAATTACAGTAGATGGGGTAGAGAGAGAAGAAGGGAGGGGAGGGGAGGGGAGGGGGGACAGTAGGGGATAGGAAAGGTAGCAGAATGCAACAATTACTAATTGGGCATTATGTAAAATTGTGGATGTATAACCGACGTGATTCTGCAATCTGCATTTGGGGTAAAATTGGGAGTTCATAACCCACTGCAATCTAATGTATGAAATATGATATTTCAAGAGCTTTGTAATGTTGTGAACAACCAATAAAAAAAATAAATTAAAAAAAAAAACAGAGAGCAGAGTTGGGAGACTGAGGTGCAGAAGGACAGTTACAGAGAGCAGAGGTAGGAGACTGGGGTGCAGAAGGGTCGTTGCAGAGAGCAGAATTTTCAGTCTGAGGTGCAGAAGAACCGCTGCAGAGAGCATATGTTGGAGACTGGGGTGCAGAAGGACTGTTGCAGAAAGCAGATGTTGGTAACTAGGGTGCAGAAGGACTGTTGTAGAAAGAAGAGGTTGGAGACTGGGGTGCAGAAGGACTGTTGCAGAGAGCAGAGGTTAGAGACTGAGGTGGGGAAGTCCTGTTACAGAGAGCAGAGGTTGGAGACTGGGGTGCAGAAAGACTGTTGCAGAGAGCAGAGGTTGGATACAGGGGTGAAGAAGGATCTTACAGAGAGCAGAATTTGGAGACTTAGGTGCAGAAAAACTGTTTTAGAGATCAGAGGTAGGAGACTGGGGTGCAATAGGATTATTGCAGAGAGCAAAGTTTGGAGACTGTGGTGCAGAAGGCCTGTTACAGAGAGGAGAGGTTGGAGACTGGGGTGCAGAAAGACTGTTATAGAGAGCAGAGTTTGGAGACTGGGTTGCTGAAGAATCTTACTGACACCAGAGTTTGGAGAATGAGGTGCAGGTGGACTGTTACAGAAAGCAGTGTTTGGAGATTGCGCTGCAGAAGGATGGTGCAGAGAGCAGAGGTGTCAGATTGAGGTGTAGAAGGACTGTTACAGAGAGCAGAGGTTAGAGACTGAGGTGTAGAAGGTCTGTTACAGAAAGCAGAGTTAGGAGACTGAGGTGCAGAAGGACTGTTACAGAAAGCAGATGTTGAAAATTGGGGTGCAGAAGGACCGTTACTGAGACCAGAGTTTGGAGACTGCGGCATAGAAAAACTGTTACAGAGAGCATAGGTTGGAGACTGAGGTGCAGAAGGATAGATACAGAAAGCAGAGTTTGGATACTGGGGTGCAGAAGGCCCGTTACGAAGAGCAGAGTTTGAAGACTGCGGTACAGAAGGACTGTTACAGAGAGCAGATGTTGCAGACTGGGGAGCAGAAGGACTGTTGCAGAGGACAGAGGTTGGAGACTGGGGAGCCGCAGGACACTTGAAGATAGCAGAGGTAAAAGACTGGGGTGGAGACGGAATTTTACAGAGAGCAGAGTTTTGAATCTGGAGTGCAAAGGTTCTTACAGAGACCAGAGTTTGCAGACTTTGGTGCAGAAGTACTGTTAAAGAGAGCAGTGGTCAGAGACTAAGGTCCAGAAGGATCGTTGCAGAGAGCAGAGTGTGGAGACTGGGGTGCAGAAAGACTGTTGCAGAGAGCAGAGGTTGGAGACTTGGGTGCAGAAGGACTGTTGCAGAGAGCAGAGGTTGGAGATTGGAGTGCAGAAGGACTGTTGGAGAGAGCAGAGGTTGGAGACTGAGGTGCAGAACGACTGTTACAGAGAGCAGTGTTTGGAGACTGGGGTTCTGAAAGACTTGTATAGGGAGGAGAGTTTGGACACTGGGGTGCAGAAAAACTGTTATAGAGAGCATAGTTTGGAGACTGGGTTTCTGAAGGATCTTACAGAGAGCAGAGATTGGAGACTGAGGTTCAGGTGGACTTTTACAGAGTGAAGTGGTTTGAGACTGGGGTGCAGAAGGATTGTGCAGAGAGCAGAGATTTTAGACTGGGGAGCAGAAAGACTGTTACAGAGAGCAGAGGTTGGAGACTGAGGTATAGAAGGACTGTTAAAAGAGGAGTGTTTGGAGACTCAGGTGCAGAAGGACTGTTACAGAAAGTAGAGTTTGGAAATTCAGGTGCAGAAAGACCGTTACAGAGAGCAGAGGTTGCAGACTGCGTTATAAAACTGTTACCAATAGCAGAGGTTGGAGACTGGGGTGCAGAAGAACTCTTACATAGAGCACAGGTTGGAGACCTGTGAAGGACCATTACCAAGAGCAGAATTTGGAATCTGCGGTACAGAAAAACTGTTACAGAGAGAAAATCCCGGAGTCTGAGGAGCAGAAAACTGTTGCAGAGAAAAGAGGTTAGAGAATGAGGTGGAGAAGAAATGTTACAGAGAGCAGAGTTTGAAAACTGGAGTGCAGAAGGATCTTAAAATGAGCAGAGGTTGAAGACTGTTGTGCAGAAGGACTGTTGCAGAGAGCAGACGTTGGAGACTGGGTTCCAGAAGGATCGTTGCAGAGAGCAGAATTTGGAGACTGGGGTTTATAAGGACTGTTGCAGAGAGCAGATTTTGGAGACTGGGGTGCAGAAGGACTGTTGCAGAGAGCAGATTTTAGAGGCTGGGTTGCAGAAGGACTATTACATAGAACAGAGTTTGGAGACTGAGGAGCAGAAGAACTGTTACAGCAATCAGATTTTGGAGACTTGGGTGCAGAAGGACTGTTACAAAGAGCAGAGGTAGAAGACTAGGGTTCAGATGGACCTTACAGAGAGCAGAGTTCAGAGACTAGGGTGAAAAGGACTGTTGCAGAGAGCAGATGTTGGAGACTGGGGTAGAGAAGAATCGTTGCAGAGAGAAGAGGTTGGAGACTGAAGTGCAGAAGGCCTGTTAGAAAGAGCAGAGGTTGGAGACTGATGTGCAAAAGGACTGTTACATAGTGCAGAGTTTAAAGAATGGGTTGCAGTAGGATCTTACAGAGAGCACAGTTGGGAGACTGAGGTGCAGAAGGACTGTTACAGAGAGCAGAGGTAGAAGACAGGGGTGCAGAAGGGTCGTTGCAGAGAGTAGAGCTTTAAGACTGAGATGCAGAAGAACTGTTGCAGAGAGCAGATGATAGAGACTGGGGTGCAGAAGGACTGTGGCAGAGAGCAGATGTTGGTAACTTGGGTGCAGATGGACTGTAGTAGAGAGCAGAGGTTGGAGAATAGGCTGCAGAAGGACTGTTGCAGAGAGCAGACGTTAGAGACTGAGGTGTGGAAGTCATGTTACAGAGAGCAGAGGTTGGAGACTTGCATGCAGGAGGACGTTACAGAGAGCAGAGGTTGGATACAGGGGTGCAGAAGGATCTTACAGAGAGCAGAATTTGGAGACTGTGGTGCAGAAGGACTGTTGCAGAGATCAGAGGTTGTAGACTGGGGTGCACTAGAATCATTGCAGAGAGCAGAGGTTGGAGACTGGAGAGCAGAAGGATCGTTGCAGAGAGCAGATTTTGGAGACTGGGGTGCAGAAGGCCTGCTAAAGAGAGAAGACTTTGAAGACTGGCGTGCAGAAGGCCTGTTAGAGAGAGGAGAGGGTGGAGATCGAGGTGCAGGTGGGCTGTTACATAGAGCAATGTTTTGAAAGTGGGGTGCAGAAAGATCGTGTAGAGAGCAGAGGTATCAGACTGATGTGCAGAAGAACTGTTACAGAAAGTAAACGTTGGAAATTGGGGTGCAGAAGGACCGTTACAGAGACCAGAGTTTGGAGACTATGGTATAGAAATACTGTTACAGAGAGAAGAGTTTGGAGACTGGGGTGCAGAAGGACTGTTGCAGAGAGCAGACTTTGGAGCCTGACTTGCGGAGGTCCTGTTACAGAGTGCAGAGGTTGGAGACTCGGAAGCAGAAAGACTTTTACAGAGAGCAGTGTTTAAAGACTGGAGTGCAGAAGGATCATTTCAGACCACAGAATTTTCAGACTGAGGTGCAGAAGGACTGTTGCAGAGAGCAGTTGTTAAAGACTTGGGTGAAGAAGGACTGTTGCAAAGAGAAGACATGGAGACTGGGGTGAAGAAGGATGGTTGTAGAGAGCAGAGGTTTGAGACTGGGGTGCAGAAGAACTGGTACAGAGAACAGAGGTTGGAGACTGGGGTGCAGAATGCTTGTTACAGAGAGAAAGGTTTGGAGAAAGGGTGCAGAAAGACTGTTACAGAGGAAATAGTTTGAAGACTGTTTGCCTAAAGATCTTACACAGAGCAGAGGTTGGAGACTGAGGTGCAGAACGACTGTTACAGAGAGTAGAGGTTGGAGACTGAGATGCAGAAAGATTGTTGCAGATAGCAGAGGTTGGAGACTGTGGTTTAGAAGAACTGCTGGAGGGAACAGAGTTTGGAGAATTGGGTGCAGAAAAAATGTTCCAGAGAGCAGAGTTTGGAGACTGAGATGCAGAAGGACAGTTACAGAGATCACAGGTTGGAGACTGGGTTGCAGAAGGACTGATAGAGAAAGAAGAGGTTGGAGACTGTGGTGAAGAAGGAAAATTACACAGAGCAGACTTTAAAGACTGTAGTACAGGAGGCCTGTTACAGAGAGCAGAGGTTGGAGACTGGGCTTGAGAAGAACTATTTCAGAGTGCAGATATTGGAGACTGAGGTGCAGAAGAACTGTTGCAGAGAGAAGAGGTTGGAGACTGGGGTGCAGAAGTACTGTCGCAGAGAACAGAGTTTGGAGATTGAGGTGCAGAGGGAATGTTACAAAGAGCAGAGGTTGGAGACTGGGGTGCAGAAGTACTGATACAGAGAGCAGATATTGGAGACTGTGGTGCAGAAGGACCTTTAGAGAGAGCAGAATTTGGAGACTGCAACAGAAGGACTGTTACAGTGAGCTTACGTTGGAGACTAGGGTACAGAAGGACTGTTTCAGAGAGCAGATATTGGAAACAGTGGTTCAGAATGACTGTTACAGATAACAGAGGTTAGAGAATCGGGTGTAGAAGGACTATTGCAGAGAGCACACGTTGGAGACTGAGGTGCAGAAGGATTGTTAAAAAGAGCAGAGTTTGGAGACTAGGGTGCAGAAGGATCTTACAGAGAGCAGGGGTTGGAGACAGGGGTGCAGAAGCACTGTTGAAGAGAGCAGAGGTTGGAGACTGAGGTGCAGAAGGACTGTTATAGAGAAGAGGTTGGAGATGGGGAGAAGAAGGACTCTTACTGAGAACAGAGGTTGGAGACTCATGTGCAGCAGTACCGTTGCAGAAAGCAGAGGTTGGAGACTGGGGTAGAGATGGAATGTTACTGGGAGCAGAGTTTTGAAACTGTGGTGCAGAAGGATATTACATAGAGCAGAGGTTTGGAACAGGGGTGCAGAAGGACTGTTGCATAGAGCAGATGTTGGAGAATGGGGTGCAGAAGGATAGTTGCAGAGAGCAGAGGTTGGAGACTGGGGTGCAGAAGGTTTGTTGCAGAGTGCACACGTTGCAGACTAGGGTGAAGAAGGATCGTTGCAGACACCAGAGGTTAGAGACTGGGGAGCAGAAGGACTGTTACAGAGAGTAGAGTTTGAATACTGAGGTGCAGATGAATCGTTGCTTAGAGCAGAGATTTGAGACTGAGGTGCAAAAGGACTGTTGCATAGAGCAGAGGTTGGTGACTGAGGTGCAAAAGGACTGTTACAGAGAGTAGAGGTAGGAGATTGGCGTGCAAAAGACCTGTTACAGAGAGCAGAGGTCAGAGACTAGGGTGCAGAAGAACAATTACAGAGAGCAGAGTTTTTAGACAAGGTTGCAGAAGGATCTTACAGAGAGCAGAGGTTGTAGACCAAGGTGCAGTAGAACTGTTACAGAGAGCAGAGGTTGGTGACTAGGGTGCAGAAGGATAGTTGCAGAGAACAGAGTTTTCAGACTGAGGTGCAGAAGGACTTTTGCAGAGAGCACATGTTGGAAACTGGGGTGCAGAATGACTGTTGCAGAGAGCAGAGGTTGGAGGCTGGAGTGCAGAAGTACTTTTTCAGAGAGCAAGGTTGGAGACTGAGGTGTAGAAAGACTGTTTCAGAGAGCAGAGTTTGAAGACTGGGGTGCTGAAGAACTGGTAAATAGAGCAGAGGTTGGAGACTGGGGTGCAGAAGGCCTGTTATGGAGAGCAGAGTTTGGAGAAGGATTGCAGAAGTACTTTTACAGAAAGTAGAGCCCGATGTACAGAAGGACCATTGCAGAGAGCAGAGGTTGGAGACTGAGGAGCAGAAGGATTGTTACAGAGAGCAGACGTTGGAGACTTGGTCTCAGAGGGACTGCTGCAGAGAGCAGAGGCTGGACATGGGGTGTAGCAGGACTGTTGCGGAGAGCACAGGTTTAAGATTTGGGTGAAGAAAGACTGTTTCAGAGAGTACACGTTGAAGACTGTGTTGCAGTAGGACTGTTACAGAGGCAGTTGTTGGAGACTTTGGTGCAGAAAGACTGTTGCGGAGAGCAGATGTTGGAGACTGGGTTGCAGAAGGACTATTGCAGAAAGCAGAGTTTGTAGACTGAGATGCAGAAGTACTGTTACAGAGAGCAGAGGTTGGAGATTGGGGTGCAGATGGACTGATACAGAAATCACAGTTTGGAGACTCGGGTGCAGAAGGACTGTAGTAGAGAGCAGAGGTCGGAGAATGGTGTGAAAAATGCCCTTTACAGTGAGCAGAGGTTGGAGATTGGGGTGCAGAAGGACTGTTACAGACAGCAGAGTTTGGAGACAGGGTTGCAGAAGGATCTTACAGAGAACAGAGATAAGAGTCTGTGGTACAGCAGGACTGTTACAGAGAAATGAGGTTGGAGACTGGGATGCAGAATGATCATTGCAGAGAACAGAGTTTTCAGACTGAGGTGCAGACGGACTGTTGCAGTGAGCAGATATTGGAGACTGGGGTGCAGAAGGACTGTTGTAGAGAGCAGAGGATGGAGACTGGGGTGCAGAAGGATTGTTGTAGCGAGCAGAGTTTTGAGACCAGCGTCCCAAAGGAATGTTACAGAGAACAGAGGTTGGAGAAGGGGTGCAGAAGGAGTGTTACAGAGGGCAGAGTTTACAGACTGGGTTGCAGAAGGATCTTAGAGCGAGCAGATGTTGGAGACTGAGCTGCAGAAGGACTGTTACAAAGAGTAGAGGTTAGAGACTGAGTGCAGAAGCACTGTTGTAGAGAGCAGAGTTTTGAGACTGAGGTGCAGAACGATTGTTACAGAGAGCAGAGGTTGGAGCCTGGGGTGCAGAAGGAGTGTTGCAGATAGCAGAGTTTGGAGACTGCGGTGTAGAAGGATTTTGCAGATACAGAGGTTTGAGAATTTGGTGCAGAAGGACTGATACAGAAAGGAGAGGTTGAAGACTGGGGAGCAGAAGAACCCTTACAAAGTGTAGATTTTGGAGACTGCACTACAGGAGGACAGTTACAGTGAGCAGAGTTTGGAGACCGGTGTGGAGAAGAACTGTTTCAGAGTACAGACCTTGGATACAGGGGTGCAGACGAACTGTTGCAGAGAGCAGAGGTTGGGGACTGGGGTGCAGAAGAACCATTACAGAAAGAAGAGGTTGGAGACTGAGGGACAGAAGGACTGTTAAAGAGAGCAGAGTTTGGAGACTGTGAAGCAGAAGGACTGTTTCAGAGAGCAGAGGTTGGAGACTGGGGAGCAGAAGGAATATTACAGAGAGCAGAGTTTGGAAACTGGGGTGCAGAAGGATCTTACAGAAAGCAGAGATTGGAGACTGAGGTGCCGAAAGACTCTTACATAAAGCAGAGTTTGAAGACTGGGGTGCAAAATTATTGTTGCAGAGAGCAGAGTTGTCAGACAGAGGTGCAGAAAGACTGTTGCAGGGAGCAGATATTTGAGACTGGTGTGCAGAAAGAGTTTTGCAGAGACCAGAGGTTGGAAACTGGGGTGCAAAAGGATTGTTGTAGATAGCACAGTTTTTAGACTGGGGTGCAGAGGGATTGTTACAGAGAGCAGACTTTGGAGACTGTGGTGCAGAAGGACCATTGCAGAGATCAGAGTTTGGTAACTGAGGTGAAGAAGGATTGTTAAAGAGAACAGAAGTTGGAGACTGGGGTGCAGAAGGAGTGTTTCAGAAAGCAGAGTTTGGAGACTGGGTTTTAGAAGGACTCTTGCAAAAAGCAGAGGTTGGAGACTGGGGTGCAGAAGGACTGTTATATGGAGCAGAGTTTGGAGACAGGGTTGTAGAAGGATCTTACAGAGAGCAGAGTTTCGAGACTGAGGTGCAACAGGAGTGTTACAGAGAGCAGAGTTTAGAGACTGGGTTGCAGAAGGATCATTGCAGTAAACAGCGTTTTCAGACTGAGGTGCAGAAGGACTGTTGCAGAGAGCAGAGGTTGAAGACAGGGGTGCAGAAGGACTGTTACATAGAGCAGATATTGGATACTGGGGTGCACAGGGATCGTTGCAGAGAGCAGAGGTTGGAGACTGGGGTGCAGAAGGACTGTTGCAGAGAGCAGACATTGGAAACTGGTGTATAGAAAAATCATTGCAGACAGCAGATGTTTGAGACTGGGGTGCAGAAGGACTGTTACAGAGAGTAGAGTTTCGAGATTGAGGTGCAGAAGGTTCGTTGCAGAGAGCAGAGGTCGGAGCCTGGGTTGCAGTAGAACTCCTATAGAGAGCTGAGTTTTCAAACAAAGTTTCAGAAGGATCTTACACAGAGCAGAGTTTTAGACCGATGTGCAGCAGGACTGTTACAGCGAGCAGAAGTTGGAGACTGGGGTGCAGAAGCATTGTTGTAGAGACCAGAGTTTTCAGTCTGAGGTGAAAAAGGACTTTTGCAGAGAGCACATGTTGGAGACTGGGGTGCAGAAGGACTGTTGCAAAGAGCAGAGATTGCGGACTGGGGTGCAGAAGGATCGTTGTAGAGAGCAAAATTTTGAGACTGGAGTGCAGAAGGATTGTTAAAGAGAACAGAGATTAAAGACTGGGGTGCAGAAGGCCTATTACAAAAAGCAGAGTTTGGAGAAGGGATTCAGAAGTACATTTACAGAGAGTAGTTTTTGGAGACTGAGGTGCAGAAGGACCATTGGAGAGAGCAAAGTTTGAAGACTGAGGTGCAGAAAGATTGTTACAGAGAGCAGAGGTTGGAGACTGGGTTGCAGAGGGACTGTTGCAGAGAGCAGAGGCTAGACACTGGGGTGTAGAAGGACTCTTGCGGAGAGCACATGTTGGAGATTAGGGTGCAGAAGGACTGTTGCAGGAAGCAGAGTTTGGAGACTTGGTTAAAGTATTAATGTTACAGTGGCATAGGTTGGAGATTTGGTGCAGAAGGACTGTTGCAGAGATCAGATGTTGGGGACTTGGGTGCGGAAGGACTGTTGCAGAGAGCAGAGTTTGTAGACTGAGGTGCAGAAGCACTTTTACAGAGAGCAGAGGTTGGAGAATGGGGTGCAAAAGACCTGTTACAGAGAGCAGAGGTTGGAGACTGGGGTGCAGACGGACTGTTGCAGAGAGCAGAGACTGGACACTGGGGTGTAGAAGGACTATTGCGGAGAGCACAGGTTGGAGATTGGGGTGTAGAAGGACTGTTGCAGATAGCAGAGTTTCGAGACTGGGTTACAGAAGCAGAGGTTGGAGAATTGGTGCAGAAGGACTATTGCAGAGAGCAGATGTTGGAGACTGGGCTGCAGAAGGACTGTTACAGAGAGCAGAGTTTGTAGACTGAGATGCAGAAAGACTATTACAGAGAGCAGAGGTTGGAAATTGTGGTGCAGATGGACTGATACAGTATGCAGAAATTGGAGACTGGGTTGCAGATGGACTGTTACAGAAAGCAGAGTTTGGAGACTGGGGTGCAGAAGATCTGTAAGAAAGATGAGGTTGGAGACTTCTGTGTAGAAGGATTGTTACAGATAGCATATTTTGGAGACTGGGGTGCAGAAGGATCTTTGCAGAGATCAGAGGTTTCAGACTGAGGCTTAGAAGGACTGATACAGAGAGCAGAGGTTGGAGTCTGAGGTGAAGAAGGACTGTTAGAGAACAGAGTTTGGAGACTGGGGTGCAGAAGGACCGTTTCAGAAAGCAGATGTTGTAGACTGGGGTGCAGAAGGACTGTTACAGAGAGCAGAAGTTGAAAACTGGGGTGCTGAAGCATAATTATAGTGAGCAGAGGTTGGAGACTGAGGTGCAGAAGGACTGTTACAGAGAGGATAGGTTGGAGACTGGGGTGCAGAAGGATTCTTTCAGAGAGCAGAGTTTGGAGATTGGTGTACAGCAGAACTGTTACAGATAGCAATATTTCAAGACTGGGTTTGAGAAGGATCCTACAGAGAGCATTTTGAAGCCTGAGGTTCAGAAGGTCTGTAACAAAGAGCAAAGGTTTGAAACTGGGGTGCAGAAGGATTGTTGCAGATAGCAGAGTTTTCAGACTGAGGTGCAGAAGGAATGTAGCAGAGAGCAGATGGTGGATTCTGGGGTTCAGAGGACTGTTACAGAGAGCAGAGTTTGGAGACTGGGGTGCAGAAGGATCGTTACAGTGAGCACAGGTTGGAGAGTGGGGTGCAGAAAGCCTGTTACAGAGAGCAGAGTTTGAAGTCTGGGGTGCAGAAGGCCTTTTACAAAGAGCAGAATTTGAAGACTGGGGTGCAGAAGAACTGTTACAGAGAGCAGAGCTTGGAGACTGGGGTGCAGTAGGACTGTTGTAGAGAGCAGAGTTTGGAGACTGTGGTGTAAAAGGATCCTTGCAGCGATCGGAGGTTGAAGACTGAGGTGCAGAAAGATCTCTATAGAGAGCGGATATTGGAGCCTGAAGTGAAGCAGGACAGATACAGAGAGCACAGGTGGAAGACTGGGGTGTAGAAGAAATGTTGCAGAGAGCAGAGATTGGAGACTGGGGTGCAGAAGGACTGTAGCAGAGAGCAGAGGTTTGAGACTGTGGTGCAGAAGGACTGTTGTAGAGAGCAGACGTTGGAGACTGAGATGCAGAAGGATCCTTGCAGAGAAAAGAGGTTGGAGACTGGGGTTTCGAAGCACAGTTGCAGAGAGAAGATGTTGGAGACTGGGGTGAAGAAGAACTGTTGCAGAGAGCAGAGGTTGGAGACTGAGGTGCAGAAGGCCTGTTACAGAGAGCAGAGGTTTAAGACAGGGGTGCAGAATAACTGATATTGAAAGTAGAGTTTGGAGACTGAGGTGCAGAATGACCTTTACAGACATCAAAGTTTGGAGACTGCGATACAGAAGAACTGTTATAGAGAGAAGAGTTTGGAGTCTGGGGTGCAGAAGGACTGTTTCAGAGAACAGAGTTTGGATACTGGGGTGCAGAAGGACCGTAGCAGAGAGTAGAGGTTGGAGACTGAGGTGCAGAAGGACTGTTATAGAGAGCAAAGTTTGGAGACTGTGGTACAGAAGGAATGTTGCAGAGAGCAGAGGTTGGAGATTGAGGTGCACAAAGACTGTTAAAGAGAGCAGATATTGGAGACTGGGGTGCAGAATGACTTATAGAGAAAGAAGATGTTTGAGACTGGGGTGCAGAAGGACGGATAATGAGAGCAGAGGTTGGAGACTCCGGTACAGAAGGACTGCTATAGAGAGCAGAGTTTGGACACTGGGATGCAGAACGACTTTTGCAGAAAACAGAGGTTGGAGACTGGGTTGCAGAAGGACTATTGAAGAGAGCAGAATTTGGAGACTGGGGTGCACAAGCATCGTTGCAGAGAGTAGCTGTTGGAGACTGGGGTGAAGAATTCCTCTTACAGACAGCAGTGTTTGGAGACTTTGGCGCAGAAGGCCTGTTACAGAGAGCAGGGATTGGAGACTGGGGTGCAGAATGTGTTTCAGTGAGCAGAGTTTGTGGACTAAGTTTAAAAGGGTCTTACAGAAAGCAGAGGTTGGAGACTAATGTAAAGAAGGACTGTTACAGAGAGCAGAGTTTGAAGACTGAGGTGCAGAAGGATTGTTGCAGAGATCAGAGTTTTCAGACTGAGGTACAGAAGAACTGTTTCAGAGAACAGATGTTGGAGACTGGGGTTCACCATGACTGTTGCAGCGAGCAGAGTTTTGAGACTGGGGTGCCAAAGGATCTTTGCAGAGAGCAGAGGTTGGAGACTGAGGTGCAGAAGTATCGTTGTGGAGAGCAGAGTTTCGAGACTGCTGTGCAGAAGATTCATTGAAGAGATCAGAGTTTTGAGCCTGAGGTGCAGAAGAATTGATAGAGAGAACAGAGGTTGGAGACTGGGGTGCAGAAGGATTATTGCAGAGAGCAGAGGTCTTAGACTGGCGTGTAAAAGGACTGTTGCAGAGAGTAGAGGTAGGAGATTGGGGTGCAAAAGGACTGTACCAGAGATCAGAGGTTAAAGACAAAGGTGCAGAAGGAAAGTTACGCAGAACAGAGTTTTTAAACTCGGGTGCAGAAGGACCCTTATAGAGAGCAGTGGTTAGAGACTGCAGTACAGAAGGATTGTTACAGAGAACAGAGGTTGGAGACTGGTGTGGAGAAGAACTGTTGCAGAGAGTAGATGTTGGAGACTGTGGCGCAGAAGGACTGATGCAGAGAACAGAGGTTGGAGACTGGGGTGCAGAAAGAACTTTGTAGAAAGAAGGGGTTGGAGACTCGGGTGCAGAAGGATCTTACAGTGAGAAGAGGTCGGAGTCTGGAATGCAGGAGGACTGTGGCAGAGAGCAGACGTTGGAGACTGGGGTGCAGAAAGATTACTGCAGAGAGCAGAGGTTAGAGACTGGGGTGCAGAAGGACTATTGCAGAGAGCAGAGGTTGGAGACTGAGGTGCAGAAGGACTGTTACAGAGAGCAGATTTTGGGGACTGTGGTGCAGGACTGATACAGAAAACAGATGTTGGAGACTGAAGTGCAGAATGATTGTTGCAGACAGCAGAGGTTGGAGACTGGGTTGCAGAAAGACTGTTGCATAGAGCAGAGGTTGGAGACTTAGTTGCAGAAGGACTGTTACAGAGAGCAGAGGTTGGAAACTGTGGTGCAGAAAGACTGATACAGTAAGCAGTGTTTGGAGACTGGGGTGCAGAAGGACCATTACAGTGAGGAGAGGTTGAAGACTGCGGTACAGAAGGACTGTTACAGAGAGCAGAGTTTGGAGACTGGGGTGCAGAAGGACTGTTGCAGAGAACAGAGGTTGGAGACTGGGGTGCAGAAGGATCGTGGCAGAGAGCAGAGTATTCAGACTGAGGTGCAGAAGAACTAATGTAGAGAGCAGAAGTTGGAGACTGGGGTGCATAATGACTGTTGCAGATATCAGAGGTTGGAGACTTCTGTGCAGATGGACTGTTCCAGAGAGTAGATGTTGGAGACTAGGTGCAGAAATCCTGTTAAAGAGAGCAGAGTTTGGAGAAGGGGTGCAGAAGGACTGTTACAGAGAGCAGAGATTGGAGATAGGTTTGCAAAAGGATCTTACAGAGAGTAGAGTTTGGAGAACGAGATGCAGAAGGACTGTTACAGAGTGTTAAGTTTGAAGACTGAGGTGCATAAGGACTGTTAGAGAGAGCAGCGACTGGAGACTGAGGTGCAGAAGGACTGATACAGAAAGCAGAGTTTTAAGACTGGGTGCTGAAGGACCATTATAGAAAGCAGAGGTTGGAGACTGCAGTACAGAAGAACAGTTACAGACAGAAGAGTTTAGATACTGGGGTGCAGAAGGACTGTTGCAGGGAACAGAGGTTGGCGACTGAGTTGAGGAAGGACCTTTAAAGATAGCAGAGGTTGGAGACTAGGGTGCAGGAGAATCTTACAGAGATCAGAGGCTGGAGACTGGGGTGCAGAAGGATTGTTGCAGAGAGCAGAGGCTGGAGACTTGGTTGCAGAAGGACTGTTGCAGAGAGAAGAGGATAGAGACTGAGGTGCAGAAGTACTGTTACAGAGAGCAGAGGTTGGAGACTGTGGTGCAGGACTGATACAGAAAGCAGAGGGTGGAGACTGCGGTGCAGAAGGACCTTTACAAAGAGCAGAAATTGGAGACTGGGGTACAAAAGTACTTTTACAGAGAGCAGAGATTTTATACTGGAAAGCAGAAGGACTGTTGCAAAACAGAGGTTTAAGACAGGGTTGCAGAAGGACCATTGCAGAGAGCAGAGTTTGGAGACTGAGGTGCAGAAGGATTGTAACAGAGATAGAGTTTGGAGACTGGGGTACAGAAGCGTATTACAGAGAGCAGACGTAGGAGACTGTGATGAAGAAGGACTGCTTCAGAGAGCAGAATTTGGAGACTGGGGTGCAGAAGGATTGTTACAGAGAGCAGAGGTTGGAAACTGGGGTGCAGAAGTACTTTTGCATAGATCAGGTGTTGGAGATTTGGGTGCAGAAGGAACCGTTGCAGAGAGCAGAGGTTGGACACTGATGTGCAGAAGGACTGTTATAAAGATCAGAGGATTGAGACAGGCTTGCAGAAAGAATAATATAGAAAGCAGAAGTTTAAGACTGGGGTACAGGAAGACTATTACGGAAAGCAGATGTTGGAGTCTCCAGTACAGAAGGACTGTTACAGAGAGCAGAGGTTGGAGACTGGGGTGTAGAAGGAATGTTGCAGAGAGTAGATGATGGAGACTGGGTTCCAGAAGGACTGTAGCAGATAGCAGACATTGGAGACTAGGTGCAGAAGGACAGTTACACAGAGCAGAGTTTGGAGACTGGGGTGTAGAAGGACTGATACAGAAAGCAAAGGTTGAAGATTCGGGTGCAGAAATACCCTTACAGACAGCAGAGTTTGGAGACTTGGGTGAAAAATGACTGTTGCAGATAGCAGATGTTGGAGACTGAGGTGCAGAAGGACTTTTGCAGAGAGCAGAGGATGGAGACTGGGGTGCAGAAGGACTGTTACAGAGAGCAGAGGTTGCAGACTGAGTTGCAGAAGTACTCTTACAGAGGGCATAGTTTGGACACTGTGGTGCAAAATGACTGATACAGAAAGCAGAGGTTGGATACTGGGTTGCATAAGGACCCTTTCAGAGAACAGAGTTTGGAGACTGTGGTACAGAAGGACTGGTAAAGAGAGCAAAGGTTGGAGACTGAGGCGCAGAAGAACTTATGTAGAGAACAGAGGTTGAAGACTGGGGTCCAGAACGATCGTTTGGTCGAGCAGAGTATGGAGACTGGGGTATAGAAGGACTGTTGCAGAGAGCAGAGTTTGAAGACTGGGGTGTAGAAGGACTGTTGCAGAGAGCAGACGTTGGAGACTGTGGTGTCTAAGGACTGTTTTACAGAGCAGATGTTGGAGACTTGGGTGCAGAAGGACTGTTGCATAACGCAGAGATTGAAGACTGAGGTACAAAAGAGCTGTTACAGAGAGTGGAGGTTGGAGACTGGGGTGAAGATGGACTATTGCAGAGAGCAGAGTTTTCAGACAGAGGTACAGAAAAACTGTTGCATAGAGCAGATGTTGGAGACTGGGGTTCACAAGGACTGTTGCATAGAGCAGAGTTTTGTGACTGGGGTGCCAAAGGATCTTTGCAGACAGCAGAGGTTGGAGACTGAGGTGCAGAAGGATCGTTGCGGGGAGCAGAGGTTCGAGACTGGCGTTCAGAAGGATCATTACAGAGAGCAGAGTTTGGAGCCTGGGGTGCAGAAGGAATGTTACAGAGAGCAGAGGTTGGAGTCTTGGGTGCAGAAGGACTGTTGCAGAAAGCAGAGGTTGGAGACTGAGATGCAGAAGGACTGATAGAGAAAGCAGATGTTGGAGACTGGCGTCCAGAAGGACCGTTACACAGAGAAGAGGTTAAAGACTGGGGTGCAGAAGGACTGTTACAGAGAGCAGAGGTTAGAGACTGGGTTTCAGAAGGATCTTAGAGAGAAAAGTGTGTGGAGACTGAGGTGCAGAAAGACTTTTACAGAGAGCGGAGGCTCGAGACTGAGGTGCAGAATAATCGTTACAAAGAGCAGAGTTTGGAGACTGGGGTGCAGACGGACTTTTACAGAGAGCACAGGTTTGACACTGGGAAAAGAAGAAATGTTGCAGAGAGCATATGTTGGAGACTGGGGTCCAGAAGGACTGCTGCTGAAAGCAGAGTTCAGAGACTAGTGGCAGAAGGACTGTTACAGAGAGCAGAGGTTGGAGACTCGGGTGCAGAAAAATCGTAGCAGACAGCAGAGTTTTCAGACTGAGGTACAGAAGAACTGTTGCAGCGAGCAGAGTATGTAGACTGGGTTGCACACAGACTGTTGCAGCGAGCAGAGGTTGGATACTGGGGTTCAGAAGGATCGTTGCAGAGAGCAGACGTTAGAGACTGGGGTGCAGATGGACTGATACAGACAGCAGAGATTGGAGACTGGAGAGCAAAAGGCCTGTGACAGAAATCAGAATTTTAAGACTGGGGTGATGAAGGACTGTTACAGAGAGCAGAGTTTTGAGACTGGGTTGCAGAAGGATCTTACAGAGAGCAGAGAATGGAAACTTAGGTGCAGAATCACTGTTACAGAGAGTAGAGGTTGGAGACTGAGGTGCAGAAGGACCCTTGCAGAGAGTAGAGGTTGGAGACTGAGGTGCAGAAGGACTGTTGCAGAGAGCAGAGGTTTTAGACTGCGATGTAGAATGACTGTTGCAGAGAGCAGAGGTTGGAGACTGAGGTGCAAAAGGACTGTTGCAGAGAGCAGAGTTAGGAAACTGAGGTGCAGAAGTATTGTTACAGAGAGCAGAGGTTGGAGACTGGAGTGCAGAAGGACTGTTGCAGAGAGCAGAGGTTTTAGACTGGGATGTACAAGGACTGTTGCAGAGAGTAGAGGTTGGATATTGGGGTCCAGAAGGACTGTAGCAGAGAGCAGAGGTTGGACACTAAGGTACAGAAGGACAGTTGCTCAGAGCAGAGGTTGGAGACTGGGATGCAGAAGGACTGACACAGAAAGCAGAGGTTGGAGACTCGGGTGCAGATGTACCCTTACGGATAGCAGAGGTTTGAGAATGCAGTACAGAAAGACTGTTACAGAGAGCAAAGTTTGGAGACTTGGGTGGAGAATGACTGTTGTAGAGAGCAGAGGATGGAGACTGGGGTACAGAAGGAGTGTTGCAGAGAGCAGAGTTTGCAGACTGAGTTGCAGAAGGACTCTTACAGAGGGCAGAGTTTGGAGACTGTGGTTCCAAACAACTGATAAAGAAAGGAGAGGTTGGATCCTGGGGTGCATAAGGACCCTTATAGAGAACAGAGGTTGGAGACTGTGGTACAGAAGGACTGTTATAGAGAGCAGAGGTTTGAGTCTGGGGTGCATTAGAACTGATGTTGAGAACAGAGTTTGGAGACTGGGGTGCAGAAGGATCGTTGGGGCCATCAGAGTATGGAGACTGGACTGTAGAAAGACTGTTGCAGAGAGCAGTGATTGGAGACTAAGGTACAGAAGGACTAAGGTACAGAGCACAGGTTTGAGATTTGGGTGCAGAAGCACTGTTGCAGAGAGTAGAGGTTCTAGACTGCCTTTATGTAGGACTGTTACAGAGACAGAGTTTTGAGACTTTGGTGCAGAAGGACTGTTGCAGAGAGCAGATGTTGGATACTGGGTTGCAGAAGGACTGTTGCAGAGAGTAGAGTTTGTAGACTGAGGTGCAAAAGGACTGTTACAGAGAGCAGAGTTTGGAGATTGGGGTGCAGATGGACTGATACAGAAAGTAGAGTTTGGAGTCTCCGGTGCAGAAGGACTTTTGCAGAGAGCAGAGGTTGGAGAATGGGGTGCAAAAGGCCTGATACACAGAGCAGAGGTTGGAGACTGGGGTGCAGAAAGACTGTTACAGACAGCAGAATTTGGAGACAGGGTTGCAGAAAGATCTTACAGAGAGAAGAGTTTTGAGACTGTGGTACAGCAGGACTGTTAAAAAAAAGCAAAGGTTGGAGACTGGGTTGCAGAATGATCGTTACAGTAAACAGAGTTGTCAGACTGAGGTGCAGAAGGACTCTTGCAGAGAGCAGATATTGGAGACTGGGGTGCAGAAGGATTTTTGCAGAGAGCAGAGTTTTGAGACTGGGGTGCAGAAGAATCGTTGTAGCGAGCAGAGGTTTGAGACCGGCGTGCAAAAGGACTGTTACAAGAACAGAGGTTGGACAAGGGGTGCAGAAGGACTTTTACAGAGGGCAGAGTTTACAGGGTGGGTAGAAGAAGGATCTTAAAGAGAGCAGATGTTGGAGACTGAGGTGCAGACGGACTGTTACAGATAGTAGAGTTCAGAGACTAAGGTGCAGAAGGACTGTTGCAGATAGCAGAGTTTGGAGACTGGGGTGTAGAAGGACTGTTGCAAGGAGAAGTTTGAGACAGTGGTTCTGAAGAACTGTTGCAGAGAGCAGAGTTTGAAGACTGAGATGCAGAAGGACTGTTACCAAGAGTAGAGGTTGGAGACTTAGGTACAGAAGGATTGTAACAGAGAGAAGAGTTTTAAGACTGGGGTTCAGAAGGACTGTTGCAGATAGCAGAGTTTGGAGACTGTGGTGTAGAAGGACTTTTGCAGGCAGCAGAGGTTGGAGACTGAGGTGCAGAATGGCTTTTGCAGAGAGCAAAGTTTGGAGACTGAGTTACAGAAGGACTGTTACAGAGAGCAGAGGTTGGAGACTGGGGTGCAGAAAGACTTTTGCAGAGAGCAGAGTTTGGAGACTGCAGTGCAAAAGTATCATTGCAGAAAGCAGAGGTTGAAGACTGGGTTGCAGAATAATTGTTACAGAGAGCAGAGGTTTGAGACTGGTGTGCAGAAGGACTGTTGCAGAGAGCTGACGTTGGAGACTAGTGTGCAGAAAGATCTTTGCAGACAGCAGTGGTTTGAGACCGGGTGCAGAAGGACTGTAACAGAGAGAAGAGTTTCGAGACTGAGTTTCAGAAGGATCGATGCAGAGACCTGAGTTTGGAGACTGCGGTTCAAAAGGACTGTTGCAGAGAGCAGAGGTTGGAGACTGAGGTGCAAGAGGACTGTTACAGAGAGTAGAGGTGGGAGATTTGGGTGCAAAAGGCCTGTTACAAGAGCAGAGATTGGAGGCTAGGGTCCAGAAGGATCGTTGTAGAGAGCAAAATTTTGAGACTGAGGTGCAGAAGGATTGTTATAAAGAACAGAGTTTGGAGACTAGGGTGCAGAAGGCCTGTTACGGAGAGGAGAATTTTGACAAGGGGTTCAGAAATACATTTACAGAGAGTAGTTTTTGAAGACTGAGGTGCAGAAGGATCATGCAGAGAGCAGAGGTTGGAGATGAAGGTGCAGAAGGATTATTAAGGAGAGCAGAGGTTGGAGACTGGGTTGCAGAGGGTCTGTTGCAGAGAGCAGAGGCTGGACACTGGGGTGTATAAGGACTGTAGCGGAGAGCACAGGTTCACATTGGGGTGCAGAAAGACTGTTGCAGAGACCAGAGGTTGGAGACTGGGTGCAGAAGGACCATTGCAGAGAGCAGAGTTTGTAGACTGTGGTTAAGAAAGACTCTTACAGAGAGCAGGTTTTGGAAATTGTGGTGCAGATAGACTGATACAGTAAGCAGACTTTGGAGACTGGGGTGCAGAAAGACTGTTACAGAGAGCAGAGTTTTGAGAATGGGGTGCAGAAGAATCCTTGCCGAGAAGAGAGATTTCAGACTGAGGTGCATGAGGACTGTTGCAGAGAGCAGAGTTTGGAGACTGAGGTGCAGAAAGACTGTTACAGAGAGACGAGATTGGAGACTGGGGTGCAGAAGGATCGTTGGGGAGTGCAGATTATTGAGACTGGTGTGCAGAAGGACTGTTACAGAGAACAGAGTTTGGAAAAGGGGTGCAGAAGGACTGTTGCACAAAGCAGAGGTTTGAGACTTTGGTGCCGAAGGACTGTTGCAGACAGAGAGTTTGGAGACTGAGGTGCAGAAGGACTGTTACAGAGAGCAGAGGTTGGAGACTGGGGTGCTGATGGACTGATACAGAAAGCAAAGGTTAGAAACTGAGGTGCAGAAGGACCGTTACAGAGAGCAGATTTTGGAGACTACACTACAGGAGGACTGTTACAGAGAGCAGAGGTTGGAGACTGGGGTGGAGAATGACTATTTCAGAGTGAAGAGTTTGGAGACTGGGGTGCACAAGGATCGTTTCAATGAGCAGAGTTTTTAGACTGAGGTGCAGAACGACTGTTGCAGAGAGCAGGTGTTGGAGACTGGGTTGCAGAAGGACTTTTTCAGAGAGCAGATGTTGGAGACTTCGGTGCAGAATGATTGTTACAGAGAGCAGAGTTTGGATACTGGGGTTCAGAAGGACCATTTCAGAGATCAGAGTTTGGAAACTGAGGTGAAGATGTCTCCTTGCAGAGAGCACAGTTTTCAGACTGAGGTGCAGAAGGACTATTGCAGAGAGCAGATTTTTGAGACTGGGTTGAAGAAGGTTCTTTGCAGAGAGCAGCGGTTTGAGATTAAGGTGCAGAAGGACTGTTGCAGATAGCAGAGGTTGGAGCTGTGGTGTAGAAGGACTGTTGCAGGAACAAGAATTTGAGACAGGGGTTCTGAAGGACTGTTGCAGAGAGCAGAGTTTGGAGACTGAGAAGCAGAAGGACTGTTACATAGAGTAGAGGTTGGAGACTGAGGTACAGAAGGATTGTTACAGAGAGCAGAGTTTGGAGACTAGGGTGCAGAAGGCCTGTTACAGACAGAAGAGTTTAGAGAAAGGGTGCAGAAGGACTGTTACAGAAGGAAGAGTTTTGGGACTGGTTTACAAAAAGATCTTACACAGAGCAGAGGTTGGAGATTGAGGTGCAGAACGACTGTTACAGAGAGTAGAGGTTGGAGATTGAGGTGCAAAAGATTGTTACAGAGAGCAGATTTTGGAGACTGGGGTGCAGAAGGACTGTTGCAGATAGCAAATGTGGGAGACTGGGGTGCAAAAGAAATGTCAGAAAAAGCAGAGGTTGGAGACTGAGGTGCAGAAGGAATGTTGCAGAGAGCAGAGTTTGGAGACTGGGGTGCAGAAGTACTGATACAGAGAGAAGAGGTTGGAGGCTGGGGTGCAGAAGGACCGCTAAAGAGAGCAGAGTTTGGAGACTGCAGTACAGAAGGACCGTTACAAAGAGCATACGTTGGAGACTAGGGTACAGAAGGACTGTTGCAGAGAGCAGATGTTAGAGACTGTGGTTTAGAAGGACTTTTGCAGAGAGCAGAGGTTGAAGACTGAGGTGCAGAAGGACTGTTACAGAGAGAAGAGGTTGGAGATTGAGGTTTAGAAGGACTGTTAGAGAGAGCAGAGTTTGGAGACTGGGGTGCAGAAGGATCGTTGCAGACAGAAGAGGTTTGAGACTGGGGTGCAGAAGGACTGTTACAGAGAGTAGAGTTTGGAGACTGAGGTGCAGAAGAATCGTTGTTGAAAGCAGAGTTTGGACACTGAGGTGCAAAAGGACTGCTACTGAGAGCTGAGGTTGGAGACTGGGGTGCAGAAGAACTGTTACAGAGAGCAGAGTTTTTAGACAAGGTTGCTCAAGGATCTTACAGAGAGCAGAAGTTGTAGACCAAGGTGCAGCAGGACTGTTACAGAGAGCAGAGGTTGGAGACTAGGGTGCAGAAAGATCGTTGCAGAGAACAGAGTTTTCAGACTGCGGTGCAGAAGGACTATTGCAGAGATCACATGTTGGAGACTGGGGTGCAGAAGGACTGTTACAGAGAGCAGTGGTTGAGGACTGGGGTGCAGAAGGATCGTTGTAGAGAGCAGAGGTTGGAAACTGGGGTGAAGAAGGATTGTTATAGAAAAGAGAGGTCGGAGACTGGGGTGTAGAAGGCCTGTTATGGAGAGCAGAGTTTGGAGAAGGGGTGCAGTAGTGCTTTTCCAGAGAGTAGAGTATGGAGAATGAGGTACAGAAGGATCGTTATAGACAGCGGAGGTTGGAGACTGCGTTGCACAGGGACTGCTGCAGAGAGCAGAGGCTGGACATGGGGTGTAGAAGAAATGTTGCGGAGAGCACAGGTTTGAGATTTGTGTGCAGAAGCACTGTTGCAGAGAGTAGAATTTGGAGACTGCCTTTCAGTATGACTGTTACAGAGGCAGAGTTTGGAGACTTGGTGCAGAAGGACTGTTGCGGAGAGAAGATGTTGGAGACTGGGTTTAAGAAGGACTGTTGCAGAGAGAAGAGTTTGTAGACTGAGGTGCAGAAGGACTTTTACAGAGAGCAGAGTTTAGAGATTGGGGTGCAGATCGACTGATACAGGAAGCAGAGTTTGGAGACTCTGGTGTAGAAGGACTGATGCAGACAGCAGAGGTTGGAAAATGGAGTGCAAAAGGCCTTTTACACAGAGCAGAGGTTGGAGACTGGGGTGCAGATGAACTGTTACAAACAGCAGAGTTTGGAGACAGGGTTGCAGAAGGAACTTACAGAGAGAAGATTTTGGAGACTGGTACAGCAGAACTGTTATAGAGAGAAGACGTTGGAGACTGGTTTGCAGAATGATCGTTTCAGAGAATAGAGTTTTCAGACTGAGGTGCCGAAGGACTGTTGCAGAGAGCAGATATTGGAGACTGGGGTGCAGAAGGACTGTTGACGAGAGCAGAGATTGGAGACTGGCATGCAGAAGGATCGTTGTAGCGAGCAGAGGTTTGAGACCAGCGTGCAGAAGGACTGTTACAGAAAACAGAGGTTGGAGAAGGTGTGCAGAAGGACTGTTCCAGAGGGAAGAGTTTACATACTGGGTTGAAGAAGGATCTTACAGAGAGAATATGTTGGAGACTGAGGTGCAGAAGGACTGTTACAGAGAGTAGAGTTTAGAGACTGAGGTTCAGAAGGACTGTTGTAGAGAGCAGTGTTTGGAGACTGAGGTGCAGAAGGATTGTTACAAAGAGCAGAGGTTGGAGACTGGGGTGCAGAAGGACTGTTGCAGATAGCAGAGTTTGGAGACTGGGGTGCAGAAGGACTGTTGCAGATAGCAGAGTTTGGAGAATGGGGTGTAAACGGACTGTTGCAGAAAGCAGAGTTTTGAGACTTGGGTGCAGAAGGATTGTTACACAGAGCAGAATTTGGAGACTGAGGTGCAGAAGGACTTTTACAGAGAGATGAAGTTGGAGTCTGGGATGCAGAAGTACTTATACAGAAAGCAGAGGTTGGAGACTGGGGTGCAGAAGGACCATTACAGGTAGCAGAGGTTGGGGTCTGCGGGACAGAACACATGTTGGAGACTGGGGTGCAGAACAACTTCTACAGAGAGCAGAGTTTTTAGACAAGGTTGTAAAAAGGATCTTACAAAGAGCAGAAGTTGTAGATCGAGGTGAAGCAGGACTGTTACAGAGAGCAGAGTTTAGAGACTGAGGTGCAAAAGGACTGTTACAGAGAGTAGAGTTGGGAGATTTGGGTGCAAAAGGCCTGTTACAGAGAGCAGAGGTTGGAGACTGGGGTGCAGAAGAACTCCTAAAGAGAGCAGAGTTTTTAGACAAGGTTACAAAAGGATCTTACAAAGAGCAGAGGTTGTAGACTGAGGTGCAGCAGGACTGTTACAGAGAGCAGAGGTTGGAGACTGTGGGGCAGAAGGACCATTGCAGAGATCAGAGTTTGTTAACTGAGGTGAAGAAGGATTGTTACAGAGAAAAGATGTTGGAGCTTGGGGTGCAGAAGGACTGTTGTAGAGAGCAGAGTTTGGAGACTGGAGTTTACAAGCACTGTTGCTGAGAGCAGAGGTTGGAGACTGGGGTGCAGAAAGACTGTTACAGAGAACAGAGTTTGGAGAAAGAGTTGCAGAAGGATCTTACAGAGAGCATAGTTTCGAGACTGAGGTGCAACGGGACTATTACAGAGAGCAGAGTTTGAAGACTGGGGTGCAGAAAGATCGTTGCAGATAACAGAGTTTTCAGACTGAGTTGCAGTAGGACTGTTGCAGAGAGCAGAGGTTGGAGACAGGGGTGCAGAAGGACTGTTGCATAGAGCAGATGTTGGAGACTATTTGCAGAAGGATCTTTGCAGACAGCAGAAGTTTTAGACTGGGATGCAGAAGGAGTGTTACAGAGAGTAGACTTTCAAGACTGAGGTGCAGAAAGATCGATGCAGAGAGCTGAGTTTGGAGACTGATGTGCAAAAGGACTGTTGCAGAGAGCAGAATTTGGAGACTGAGGTACAAAGGACTGTTACAGAGAGTAGAGGTGGGAGATTTGGGTGCAAAAGGCCTGTTACAGATAGCAGAGTTTGAAGACTGCGGTGCAGAAGGATCGTTTTAGAGAGCAAAATTTTGAGACTGGGGTGCAGAAGGATTGTTATAAAGAACAGAGGTTGGAGACCTGGGTTGGGTGCAGAAGGCCTCTTACGGGCAGCAGAGATTTGACAAGGGGTTCAGAAGTACATTTACAGATAGTAGTTTTTGGAGACTGAGGTGCAGAAGTACCGTTGCAGAGAGCAGAGTTTGAAGACTGAGGTGCAGAAAAATTGTTACAGAGAGCACATGTTGGAGACTGGGTTGCATAGGGACTGTTTCAGAGAGCACAGGCTAGACACTGGGGTGTATAAGGACTGTAGCAGAGAGCACAGGTTTACATTGGGGTGCAGAAGGACTGTTGCAGAGAGCAGAGGTTGGCGATTGGGTTACATTAGAACTGTTACAGAGGCAGACGTTTGAGATTTGGTGCAGAAGGACTGTTGCAGAAAGCAGATGTTGGAGATTTGGGTGCAGAAAGACTGTTGCAGAGAGCAGAGTTTGTAGACTGAGGTGCAGAAAGACTCTTACAGAAAGCATATGTTGGAAATTGTGGTGCAGATGGAGTGATACAGTGAGCAGAGTTTGGAGACTGGGGTTCGGACGGACTGTTGCAGAGAGCAGAGTTTGTAGACTAAAGTGAAGAAGCACTATTACAGAGAGCAGAGGTTGGAGAATGGGGTGCAAAAGGCCTGTTACTGACTGGGGTGCAGAAGGACTGTTACAGAAAGCAGAGTTTTGAGACTGGGGTTCAGTAGGATCCTTGCAGGAAACAAAGTTTTCAGACTGAGGTGCAGAAGGTCTGTTGCAGAGAGCAGAGTTTTTAAACTGAGGTGCAGAAGGAGTGTTACAGAGAGAAGAGATTGGAGACTTGGGTGCAGAAGGAACATTACATAGAGCAGATTTTTTAGAGTGCACTACAGGAGGACTGTTACAGAGAGCAGAGTTTGGAGTCTGGGGTGCAGAATGACCGTTGCAGAGAGCAAATGTTGGAGACTGGTGGAGAAGGACTGTTACAGAGAGCAGACGTTGGAGAGTGAGGTGCAGAAGGATTGTTACAAAGAGCAGAGGTTGGAGACTGGGGAGCAGAAGGACCATTAGAGAGAGCAAAGGTTGGAGACTGAAGTACAGAAAGACTTTTAAAGAGAGCAGAGTTTGGATACTGGGGTGCAGAAGAACTGCTACAAAGAGCAGAGTTTGGAGACTGGGATGAATAATGATTTTTCAGAGAGCAGAGTCTGGAGACTGGGGTGCAGAAGGACTGTTGCAGAGAGAAGAAGTTGCAGTCTGAGGTGCAGAAGGATCATTGCAAAGAGAAGAGGTTGGAGATTGGGGTGCAGAGAGACTGTTACAGAAAGCAGATGCTGGCAATTGGGGAGCAGCAGGAAAGTTACAAAGAGAAGACTTTTGAGACTGCGATACAAAAAGACTGTTACGGAGAGCAGAGGGTGGAGACTGGGTAGAAGAAAGATCCTTTCAGAGAGCAGATGTTGTAGACTAGGGTGCAGAAGGACTGTTACAGAGAGCAGAGGTTGGAGACTGAGTTGCAGATGGATCGTTACAGAGAGCAGAGGTTGGAGACTGGGGTGCAGAAGGACTATTAGTGAGAGCAGAGGTTGGAGACTGAGGTGCAGAAGGATTCTTACAGAGAGAAGAGGATGGAAACTGGGGTGCAGAAGGAGTGATAAAGACAGCAGAGTTTGAAGATTGGGGTGCAGAAGAACTGTATAGAGAGCAGAGGTTGGAGACTGGGGTGCAGTAGAATTGTTACAGAGAGCAGAGGTTGAAGACTCGGGTGCAGAAGGACTGTTACAGAGAGCAGTGTTTCGAGACTGTGGTGCAGAAGAACTGTTACAGAGAGCAGAGTTTGGATACTGGGTTGTAGAAGGCCTGTTACAGAGAACAGAGGTTGGAGACTGAGGTGCAGTAAAACTGGTACAGAGAGGAGAGGTTGGCGACTGAGTTGCAGAAGGACTGTTACAGAGAGCACAGGTTGGGAACTGGGGTGCAGAAGGATCGTTGCAGAGATAAGAGTTTGGAGACTTAGGTCTGGAACAAAGTTACAGAAAGCACAGTTCGGAGACTAGGGAGCAGAGAAAATGTTGCAGATAGCAGAGGTTGAAAATGGGGTGCAGAAGGACTATTACAGAGAACGAATTTGGAGACGGAGGTGCAGAAGAACTGATACAGAGAGCAGAAGTTGGAGACTGAGGTCCAGAAGGATTGTTAGAGAGATCAGAGTGTGGAGACTGGGGTGCAGAATGAGTGTTACAGAGAACAGAATTTTGAGATTGGGGTGCAGAAGAATTGTTACCGAGAGCAGACGTTGGAGACTGGGGTGCAGAAGGACTGTTGCAGAGATCAGAGTGTGGAGACTGGGGTGCAGAATGAGTGTTACAGAGAACAGAATTTTGAGATTGGGGTGCAGAAGAATTGTTACCGAGAGCAGACGTTGGAGACTGGGGTGCAGAAGGATCGTTTAAGAGAGTAGAGGTTGGAGACTGGGGAGCAGAAAGACCGTTACAGATTGCAGAGGTTGGATACTGAGGTGCAAAAGGACTTTTACAGAGAGGAGAGGTTGAAGACTAGGGTGTCAAAGAATTCTTACAGAGAGCAGAGGATGGAAACTGGGGTGCAGAACTATTGTTAAAGAGAGCAGAGTTTGGAGATTGGGGTTCAGAAGAACTGTTACAGAGAGCAGAGTTTGGAGATTGTGGTGTGGAAGGATCATTGCAGAGAGCAGAGGTTGGAGACTGAGGTGCAGAAGGATGTTACAGAGAACAGATTTTGGACACCGATGTGTAGAAGGACTGTTACAGAGAGCAGAGCTTGGAGTATGGGGTTCAGAAGGACTGTTGCGGAGAGCAGAGTTTGGAGACTGGGTTGCAGAAAGATCGTTACAGAGAGCAGAAGTTAGAGACTGAGGTGCAGAAGGATCGCTACAGAGAGCAGAGTTTGGAGACAAGGGTGCAGTAGGATAGTGACAGAAAGCATAGGTTAAAGACTGGGGTGCAGAAGAAACGTTGCAGAGAGCAGAGGTTGGAGACTGTGATTCAGAAAGACTGTAGCAGAGAGCAGAGGTTGGAGACTGGGGTATAGAAGGACTGTTGCAGAGAGCAGACTTTGGAGACTAGGATGCAGAATGATCCTTGCAGAGAGCAGCGTTTGGAGACTGGGGAGCAGAAGGTCCATTGCAGAGTGATGAGGTTGAAGACTGAGGTGTAGAAGGACTGCTACAGAGAGCAGACTTTGGAGACTGAGTTGCAGAAAACCTGTTGCAGAGAGCAGATATTGGAGACTTGGGTGCAGAAGGATTGTTACAGATAGCACAGTTTGGAAATTGGGGTGTAGAAGAACCGATGTAGAGAGCAGAGGTTTCAGATTGAGGCTTAGAAGGACTGTTACAGAGAGGAGAGGTTGGAGTCTGAGGTGCAAAAGTACTTTTATAGAAAACAGAGGTTGGCAATTGAAGTGCAGATGGACCGTTACAAAGAGAAGAGGTTGGAGACTGCAATACAAATGGGCTTTTACAGTGAGCAGAGTTTGAAGACTGGGTAGGAGAAGGATCGTTGCAGAGAGCAGATGTTGGAGACTGGGGTGCAGAAGGACTTTTACAGAGAGCAGAGGTTGGAGACTGAGTTGCAGAAGGACAGTTACAGAGAGGTCAGGTTGGAGACAGGGGTGCAGAAGAAATGTTGCAGAGAGTAGAGTTTGGAGACTTGGGTGCATAAGGACTGATGCAGAGAGCAGAGTTTGTAGACTGTGGTGCAGAAAGACTGATACAGAGAGCAGAAGATGGATACTGGGGTGCAGAAGGATCGTTGCAGAGAGCAGAGGTTGGAAACTATGGTGCAGAAGGATCGTTACACAGAGCAGAGTTTGGTTCCTGGGGTGTAAAAAGACTGCTTCAGAGAACAGAGTTTGGAGACTGAGGTGCAAAAGGACTGATACAGAGAGCAGAGGTTGGAGACTGGGGTGCAGATGAACTGATACACAAAGCAGAGGTTTAAGACTCGGGTTCAGACAGACCGTTACAGGGAGCAGAGTTTGGAGACTGAGGTGCAGAAGAACTGTTACAGAGAGCAGATTTTGGAAACTGGGATGTAGAAGGACTGCTACAGAGAGCAGATGTGGAAGCCTGGGGAAAAGAAGGATCATTGAAGAGAGGAGATGTTGGAGACTGGGGTGCAGCAGGAGTATTAAAGAGAGCAGAATTTGGAGACTGAGGTGCAGAAAGATCATTTCTGAGTGCAGAGGTTTGAGTCTGGGGTGCAGAAGGACTGTTACAGATTGCAGAACTTGGAGATTGAGGTGCAAATTGACTTTTACAGAGAGAAGAGGTTGGAGACTTGGGTGCCAAAGAATTCTTACAGAGAGCAGAGAATGGAGACTGGGGTGCAGAAGGATAGTTGCAGATAGCAGAGGTTGGAGAATGAGGTGCAGAAGGATCGCTACAGAGAGCAGAGGTTGGAGACTGGGTTGCAGCAGGACAGTTACAGAGAGCACAGGTTGGAGACTTGGGTGCAGAAGAAATGTTGCAGAGAGCAGAGGTTGAAGACTGGGGTGCAGAAGGACTGTTGCAGAGAGCAGTTGTTGGCAACTGGGATGCAGATGGATCATTGCAGAGATCAGAGGTTGGAGACTGCGGTTCAGAAGGACTGTTGCAGAGAGCAGAGGTTGAAGACTGAGTGCAGAAGAATCGTTGCAGAGAGAATAGGTTGGAGAAGAAAGCCTGTTACAGAGAGCAGAGTTTGAAGACTGAGGTTCAGAAGGACTGCTAAAGAGAGCAGAGATTGGAGACTGAGGTGCAGAAGAATTGGTACAGAGAGGACAGTTTGGAGACTGAAGTGTAGAAGGACTGTTACAGAGAGCAGAGGTTTGAATCTGGGGTGCAGTTGGATCGTTGCAGAGAGCAGAGGTTGTAAACTAAGGTGCAGAAAGATCGTTGCAGAGAGCAGAGGTTGGAGACTGAGGTTCAGAAGGATTGTTACAGAGAGCAGAGGTTGTATACTGGGGTCAGAAACACAGTTACCGAGAGCACAATTTGTAGACTGCGGTGCAGAAGAAATGTTGAAGTGAGCAGAGATTGGAGACTGCGGTACAGAAGTACTGTTACAATGAGAAGAGGGTGGAGACTGAGGTGCAGAAGGAATGTCACCAAGAGCAGAGTTAGGAAACTGGGGTGCAGAAAGAATTTACAGAGACCAGAGGCTGAAGACTGGGGTCAGAAGGACTGTTGCAGAAAACAGACGTTGGAGACTTGGGTGCAGAAGGATCATTGCAGACAGCAGAGGTTGGAGACTGTGGTGCAGAAGGATTCCTACAGAGAGCAGAGTTTGGAGGCCGGGGTGCAGTAGGATAGTTACATAGAGCACAGTTTAAAGAATTGGGTGCAGAAGAGATGTTGCAGAGAGCAGAGGTTGGAGACTGGGGTGAGGAAGGACTGTAGCAGAGAGCAGAGGTTTGAGACTGGTGTGTAGAAGGACTGTTGAAGAGAGCAGACATTGGAGACTGAAATGCAGAAGGATCGTTGCAGAGAGCAGATGTTGGAGACTGATGTGTAGAAGAATTTTCACAGAGAGCAGAGTTTTGAGACTGGGGTGCAGAAAGACTGTTGCAGAGAGCAGAGGTTGGAGACTGAGGTGCAGAAGGACTGTTACAGAGAGCAGAGGTTTTAGACTGGGGTGCAGAATAACTGATATGGAAAGTAGAGTTTGGAAACTCAGGTGCAGAAGGACTGTTACAGATAGCAGAGATTGTAGCCTGGTGTGCAGAAGGACTGCTGCAGAGAACAGAGGTTGGATACTGGGGTGCAGAAGGGCCGTTGAAGAGGGATGAGGTTGGAGACTGAGGTTCAGATTGACTGTTACAGAGAGCAAAGATTGGAAAACGGGGTGCAGAAGGATCTTACAGAGAGCAGTGGTTAGAGACTGTGGTGCAGAAGAATTGTTGCAGAGAGAAGAGGTTGGAGACTAGGGTGCAGATGTCCTGTTACAGAGAGCAGACTTTGGAGACTGAGTTGCAGAAGAGCTGTTACGAAGAGCAGATGTTGGAGCCTGGGGTGCATAAAAATTGTTACAGATAGCAAAGTTTGGAGACTGGGGTTTAGAAGGAATGTTGCAGGCAGCAGAGATTTCAGACTGAGGCTTAGAAGGTCTGTTACGGAGAGCAGAGGTTGGAGTCTGAGGTGCAGAAGAACTGTTTCAGAAAGCAGAGGTTGGCAATTAGGGTGCAAAAGGGCTGTTATAGAGAGTCGAGGTTGGAGACCTCGGTACAGAAGGAGTGTTACAGAGAGCAGAGTTTGGAGACTGGGGTGCAGAAGGACTGTTACAGAGAGCAGACGTTGGACACAGAGGTGCAGACAGTTTGTTAAAGAGAGCAGAGATTGAATATTGGGGTGCAGAAATAGCATTACAGAGAGCAAAAATGGAGACTGAGGTGCAGAAGGACTTTTATAGAGAGCAGACTTAGGAGACTGAGGTGCAGAAAAATCCTTGCAGAGAGAAGAGTTTGGAGACTAGGGTTCAGAAGGACTGTTAAAGATAGCAGAGGTTGGCAATTGGGGAGCAGATGGACCGTTACAAAGAGAAAAGGTTGGGACTGTGAAACAAAAGGACTTTTACAGAGAACAAAGTTTGGAGACTGGGTAGAAGAAGGATCATTGCAGAGAGCAGATGTTGGAATCTGGGGTGCAGAAGGACTGTTACAGAGAGCATAGTTTGGAGACTGGGGTGCAGAAAAAATATTGCAGAAATCAGAGTTTGGAGACCTGGGTGCAGAAGGACTGATACAGAGAGAAAAAGTTGGAGACTGTGGTGCAGAAGGATCTTACAGAGAGTAGAGGTTGGAGACTAGGGTGCAGAAGGACTGTTGCAGAGAGCAGAGATTGGAGACTGGGGTGCAGAAAAACTGTTACAGGTAGCACAATTTCGAGACTGTGTTGCAGAAGGATCTTACAGAGAGCATTTTGGAGACAGAGGTGCAGAAGAAGTGTTACAAGAGCAGAGGTTTAAGACTGGGGTGCTGAAGGATTGTTGCAGAGAGAAGCATTTTCATACTGAGGTGCAGAAGTACTGTTGCAGAGAGCAGATGTTGGATCCTGGGTTGAAGAATGATCGTTGCAGAGAGCAGAGGTTGGAGACTTAGGTGCGGAATGATCGTTGAGGAGAGCAGAGGTTGGAGACTATGGTGGAGAACGATACTTACAGAGAGCAGATATTGGAGACTGGGGTGCATAAGGACAGTTACAGAGAGCACAGGTTGGAGACTGTGGTGCAGAAGAAATGTTGCAGAGAGTAGAGGTTGAAGACTAGGTTGCAGAAGGACTGTTACAGAAAGCAGAGGTTGTAGACTGAGGTGCAGAAGAACCGATGCAGAGAGCTGAAGTTGAAGATTTAGGTGCCTAAGATTGTTACAGAGAGCAGAGGTTGGTTACTGGGGTGCATATAGACTGTTACAGAGAGCAGAGGTTTGAGACTGAGGTGCAGAAGAATCTTACAGAGAGCAGAAGTTAAAGACTGGGGTGCAGATAACTGTTGCAGAGAATAGAGGTTGGAAACTGAGGTGCAGAAAGATCATTGCAGAGAGAAGAGGTTGGCGACTGGAGTGCAGAAGTCCTGTTACAGAGAGCAGAGTTTGGAAACTGGAGTGCAGACGGCGTTTTACAGAGATCAGTGTTTGGAGACTGGGGTGAAGAAAGACTGTTACAGATAGCACATTTCGGAGACTGGGGTAGAGAAGGATCGTTGCAGAGAGCAGAGGTTTCAGACTGAGGTGCAGAAGCACTATTATAGAAAGAAAAGTTTGGCAATTGGGGTGCAGAAAGACCGTTACAGAGAGAAGAGGTTGGAGACTGTGGTACAGAAGGACTGTTATAGAGAGGAGATTTTGGAGACTGGGGTGCAGAAGGACCATTGCAGAGAGCAGAGGTTGGAGCCTGGGGAGAAGAAGGATCATTGCAGAGAGCAGATGTTGGATACTGAGATGCAGAAGGACTATTACAGAGAGCAAAGTTTGGAGACTGAGGTGCAGAAGGATCGTTACAGAGAGCAGAGGTTGGAGAATGAGGTGCAGAAGGACTTTTACAGAGAGCAGAGGTTGGAGACTGGGGTGCAGAAGGATTCTTACAGAGAGCAGAGGATGGAGACTGGGTTGCATAAGGAGTGTTATAGAGAGCAGAGTTTGGATATTCTGGTTCAGATGAACTGTTAAAGAGAGCAGCGTTTTGAGACTGGGGTTCAGAAGGATTTTTAAAGAGTGCAGAATTTTGATTTGGGTGTAGCAGGAGTGTATAAGAGAGTACAGCTTGGAAACTGGGGTGCAGAAGAACTGTTACAGAGAGCAGAGGTTGGAGACTGCAGTGCAGAAGGCCTGTTAAAGAGAGCACTGGTTGGAGACTGAGGTGCAGAAGGATCATTACAGAGAGAAGAGGTTGGATACTGAGGTGCAGAAAGACTGTTACAGAGACCAGAGGTTGAAAATTGAGTTGCAGAAAGATTTTTACAGAGAGCAGAGGTTAGAGACTGAGGTGCAGAAGGAATGTTACAGAGAGCAGAGTTTGGAGACTTGGTTGCAGAATGATTATTGCAGAGAGCAGAGTTTTCAGACTTAGGTGCAGAAGGACTGTTGCAGAGAGCAGATGTTCTAGAGTGGGGAGCAGAAGGACTCTTTCAGAGAGCAGAACTTGGAGAATAGGGTGCAGGAGTTTTCTTGCAGGGAGCAGAGGTTGGAGACTGGGGTGATGAAGGCCTGTTACAGATATCACAGTTTGGAGACTGGTGTGCAGAAGGATATTATAGAGAGTAGAGTTTGGAGACTGAGGTTTAGAAGGACTGTTACAGAGAGAAGAGGTTGGAGACTGGGGTGCAGAATGATTGTTGCAGAGAGCAGAGTTTTCAGACTGAGGTGCAGAAGGACTGTTGCAGAGAGCAGATGTTCGAGACTGGAGTGCAAAAAGAGTGTTCCAGAGAGCAGAACTTGGGGACTGGGATGGAGAAGGATTGTTGCAGGGAGCAGAGGTTGTAGCCTGGGATGCAGAAGGACTGTTATAGAGAGCAGAGGTTTTAGACTGGGGTGCAGAAGGCCTTGTACAGAGAGCAGAGCTTTGACACTGTGGTGCAAAATGTTTGCTGATAGCTGGTGAGCCTCTTTCTGGACACCTTCTTTTCCGCACAGTCCATCAGGCCCTCTCTCCTCACCCTGCTCTGTTTTGGCTTTATGAGCACCTGTGACTTCCACAGTCACTCTAAGCCATTACTCCCAGGCCTATCTCCTAGGAACCTGTCCCGCTGCCTCCTGGAATCTCCTTGAGGAGACCCCGCAGGTACCCAGACTCCAGGCCCAACCTCCTTTCCTCCTTTCCTATCCCCAGACAGGCTCCTTCTCATTTTTTTTTTATGTTTTAATGAGTGATCCAACTGCCACTCAGCTACCCCACAGACCAGGTGCCATCTTGTGTCCTCGTCACCAGGATTTTAAAGTGCTCCACCCAGGGCTCCTCTTCAGAGCTTTTCCCCAAGCTCCAAATGTCACATCTACAGTTACCAGATATTTTTTTTAATCTTGTTTTGGCACCAGATTACTCTCCCAGATGACATGAAGGTATTCTAACCAAAGCACATGGACTGTAGAGATTATTATGGCTTAGAATAAGGTATCCCCCCACCAAAAGCTCAGGGTCAGCCACAGTAGCAGTGTTCAGATGTGAAATAATTAGACTGTGAGACTTGTGACATAATCTGTGGATCCATCCATTTTGTGGGTTAATTATCTGAAAGGCCCACTGTACTGAGAGGAGTGTGGGCAGGTGGAGAGTGGCTGGGGACATGCTCTGAGGAATCACATCTTGTCTTCTGTGAACTGTCTCCTCCTGTCCCCTCCCCAGCCTTAACCTTCTGGATGCCATTAGCTAGGGATGCTTCCCCCATTGTTCCCTTCCACCTCTGTGTCCCACCTTATCTCAGGCCGGCAGCAATGGGTCAGCTGGCCCCAGACAAAACCTTCAAGCCAGGAGGCCAGAGTGCATCTCCCCTCCGGGTTGTTCTGGTCAGGCCTGTGGTCACTGTGGCAACCGTGGACTGACCCAGGGAGTAGGTCTTATGAGTGGATTGGACCCACAACCGTTTCCTAAATTCACAGATTCTGTCATTTTCAGAGCTCAAGCCATTTCCTTCTTGATGGCCTGTTTCCACCCTACCCTGACATAAAATGCGGTCTACTAGTGATTATTGAGATTCTCCAGCCGTCCTGGTCCTGCCCATTTGCACACCACAGCTAGCTCCTAGGCAGCCAGACCAATGGACCTCCTGCTGCCCACTGAGGAGAGAAGAGAGATTTTCTGAAGACCCTGTTTGAAGTCCACTCTTATTTTTTTTAAAGACCACACTCAGAGGGCATGTTTCAGGCAATCCTTCACATGTGTCTTTGAGAAATCAGACTCACAATGATTTTTGTGATTCTCTCCCAGGCTCCAATAACCACCGCTCTACTCCCTACTTCTCTGAGATCAACTTTTTAGCTTCCACAAAGAAGTGAAAAACTGGTATTTCTCTTTATGTGTCTGGCTTATTTCACTTAATATAATGTCTTCTATGAGCTAGTTTTAAATAGAAACTGCACAAAAAATTCTTTTATGTCAGATTTAAATTTTATTCTGAAGAGATAATTCAAAATGGTCACATATGTTTATGTAGGATAATGTTCATTATAATATTTATAGGACTGAAGATGATCTGAATGTTTAGCCAAAGGGGAGAGATTAAGTTTATTTAAGAGAAATGTAAGTTTATTGATCATCTCAATAGATGCAGAAAAAGCATTTAACAAAATATAGCACCCCTAACTGTCAAAACAGTAGAAACACTAGAGACAGAAGGAACTTTGTAAAAGCATTGTAAATGCTATCTATGCTAAACCCAAGGCAGCATCATTCTAAGTGGAGAAAGGTTGAAAGCATTCATTCTAAAAACTGAAAGAAGACAGGGTGCCCCCTCTTTCAGCACTTCTATTCAACTTCATCCTTGAAATATCCAGAGCCATTGGACAAAAGAAAGAAATTAAAGGTATACAAATAGGTCAAGAAGAATTCAAATCTCACTCTTTGCTGATAGGATCATGTCATATTATTAATATTTTTATTAGAGCATAATAGTTATACATAGAAGTTGAGTTGATTTGGAAAAGATCCTACGTGCATGGAATCTGATTTACTCCATTCAGTCCCCACTGCCCATCTCTCTCCCCTTCCCGCCCCCATTCTCCTTTCTCTACTGATCTTTCTTTAGGTCATTTATCTGTTAATTTCTGGCTGGTGCTTTCTACATATACATACAGGTGCAGTCCCCTGTGGTAGACTTCCATATGCACATAACATGATCTGCGTAAAGACCTTTCACATTCCCTCCCTTCACAAAACTCTCTGCCCTCTCATTCTCCTTCTACTCCACTGATCTTCCTTGTATACTTAAGATAGCCAGTCCAACCCCACTTCATCAACATCTTTCCTCTATTTTGCTCTGGCCCTGATAATTTCAGCATTGTACAGGAATAATTAACTTCTGCCTTTCCAAAAACAGAGATCAAGATTGATGTAAAATGAGAAAAACCCTACATTGGAAAACACTGAAGGCATCACCGACTGCTTCTGCAGATGATGACTCTGCTTTGTAAATTTTTTCTTAACATTTGCAATGAAAATGAACTTCTCCAAAATCCTATGTTTACATAAAAGGACAACAGGAGACAGAGATTACTGAGACAGTGAGAAATTACTTCAAACCATGATGAGGTCGAATGGCTTTCTGTTGGCTTCTAGCAATTCTCTGGTTACTCCAACCCATGATCACCCCTGCAAATGTGTGCGGCTCCATGGGTCTGACTCCCTGAGACCAGTACCACAGGTTATCAGTCTCCAGGCTGCTTTTCATTCGATATTATTTGCCATGTTGCCTCAGATTAACAAGCCTCTTTGGGGTGCTCTCAGTCCATTTTCATCATGGTCTCTATTTCTCTGTTTTGTAGCTATGATACCATTGGAAATGAGCAATCAATCATTTGTCACTGAATTCATCTTCTTGGGATTTTCCTACCACTCCAACCTACAGGGCTGGTACTTCCTGCCATTTCTGGTCATTTACCTGACCACTCTCCTGGGGAACATACTCATAATAGTGGCCACCAGGGTCAGTCCTGCTTCCCACACTCCAATGTACTTTTTCCTCAGGAATTTGAGCTTCTTGGACATCTGCTACACATCCACCACCCTCCCAGTACTTCTGGTGAACTTCTTTTGGGAGAAGAAGGCTATTTCTTATGAGGGCTGCCTTTCCCAGATCTTCTTCTTGGTGACAAGTGCTGGCACAGAAGGCGTCTTACTGGCTGTGTGGCCAGTATGACTGCTGTGTGGCCACCTGCCATCCTCCTCAGTACCCAGTCACCATGAGTGTGAAGGTCTGTGTTGGCTTGGTTACTGGGTCCTTGCTGTCTGGGCTGGTGAATTTGGTCACACACACGGTGCTGGCCATCACACTCACTCTGTGCGGGCCCAACAAGATCAGCCACTTTCTCTGTGACACCCCATTGCTCCTGAAGCTCTTCTGCTCAGACACCTCTGTCAACGAGTCTGCGCTCCAGGTTGTCAGTGCCACCATGTTCCTGAGCCTCTGACTCTTCACTGCAGGCTCCTACACACTCATCATGGCGGCCATCTTGTGGATTCTCTCTGCTCAGGGCAGGAGGAAGGCCTTCTCCACCTGTGCGTCCCCCCTCACTGTCATGGTGGTCTTCTATGGAACAGCCAACTTCCACTATGACAGGCCCAGTGAAGGCTGGACACGGACACCCTGGTCTCTGTGCTCTTCTGTGTGGTGACCCCCATGTTGAAGCCCATCATTCACAGCCTGAGAAGCAACGAGGTCCATAGTGCCCTGACAAAGCTTGCTTGGAGACAGACTGTATAGTGAGATTAAAACTAGATGATGGTTTCATTCTAGGAAATGTCTTAGTTGTAGAAATATGTGAACTCTTCATCAGCAATTACAAAAGTGCTCTCTCCATACACAGTGTCTCATGAACACTGTGGTGCTTCTCCAACCAGGGGAAACACACTGTGCTAAGTATGTGACACATTGTGACCTCACCTTGGTTCTCTAATCCACAGGTATTTCAGAATATTTTTATTACTTCTCTCTCCAGAAAAAGCGTATACCCAAAGCAGTATATCTTCTTTTCCCCAATATTGCAGCTCTAGCCAACACTAGTGAATGTGAAGTGCTATGTGTAATGTGACTTTGACTTGCATTTTCCTAATGGATGTTGATTCTAAGTTTTAAATAAACACCATTTCTGTGTTTCTCCTTCACATGTAGAAAGATCTATGTATACACTCGAGATTCTGTGGATATTTTTAATGAAGTAATACCATATACACCTTTTGTATCTGACTCCTTTCACTTAGGATGTTTGCAATTTTCAGTTATATTGTAGCTTGTATTAGTATTTTAGTTTATTCCTCCTTATTGTGACTGATTTCCATATTATGAAAATGCCACATTTTCTTTGTTCATTTACCACAGGATAGTAATTTTTACTTTGTGTCTGTGTGGGTGTCGTACTGCAGATTGAACCCGGAGCCTCCTGCACACTAAACAATGTTCTACCACAAAGCCAAAGCCCAACGCTTCTAAAAATTTTGTTTTGAGACAGGGACTTGCAAATTTGCCCAGGTTGTCCCTGAATTTGTGATCCTCCTGCCTCAGCTTCTTGAGTAGCTAGATTAAAGAGCTGCCTGGTCATTTTCACTTTTTGACTAATATGAATAAGATTCATATATATATATATATAATATGAATATTATATATAATATGAACATTATATGAATATTCATGTACAAATCATTGGTGGACAACTTTTTTATTTATCTTGAGTTTGTAAGTAGGAGTAGAAGAGGTGGATCGTTAACTCCATAATTAACTTTCTGAAGAAGTTCCAGATCATTTTCAGACCAGTGGAACCAGCTTACCTTATTATTAAGAGTGGTGAATAAAGCTTCTGATTTCCTCACTCCCTTAACAACACATCATTATCATTCCTTTAATTGTGACGACCCTGGAATGTGTGAAGTGCTTCATCAGATGTGCTTTAGCTTTGCCTTTTTCTGATGGCTAATCATTCTAAGATCTTTTAGGAGTACTGTTAATGTGTCTCTCCTGAGCAGGAGGAAAACCCCATTGTATTATGGGAAATTTTAAGTTTTAGAGACTTACCTCTTTATCTAATACTTTTATTTTTATTTTTGATCAGTAAAATACTACAAGAATTTCAAGCTTGTTGTCTTTTCTCCATCTGTGCCCTAAAGAGCTGTTTGATGAATCTTTTTTTTACCCTACTTTTAAACTCCATAGCAAACAATTTCTTCACCAGGTCATGAGCATCAGCAGGATCATAAAATTAAGGGGCACGAAGTCATACAGTGTTTGGTAAGGGATCAGCCCTTAGCAGGAGTGGATCAGCTGAAGATAGTGGGGATGCTTTTAATATTGTGGCTTCTGATATCTGTCCATCTGGCAAAGTATGTAACATGAAGGAAAAACTTCATATGCCGGGCGAAATCCATCCCAATAAGTGTACACCCACCCTGAGCCCTTCTCTTCCTAGAAGGAAGGGAAGGTAGTCTTGAGGTTTCAGCCACCCACAACTTCTTATCAGAAATCTCACTCTGAACTTCGCTCACCCACATCCCAGAAGAGAGAGGACGCTGATCTTCTTGCTGCATGCTGGGAACAGGTGATTGCCAAGACATTAATGAAAGCAACAGCGAATTAACTGCTCTCCATTGTTGCAGTTGAACTCAAGCCGTTGCCCTTGAGTTGTGTTTGCACACTGAGGAGTCCCAGAGAAGCTGCAGAGGAGAGGCTCGATGCATATTCCCAACAGGTCAGCCCCAGACCTCTATAAATGTCCATCACAGGAAAATGAATTGTGAGAGATCAGAGTATTTTGACTCTTTCATGAGGCCACAGATATGCGACAGGCAACGTTCAGAATAACAGGTCTGTCTTGTGGTGAAGAGAGACCAACAGCCAGTTTTACCAAGAGCTTTCTTTGCAGCCCAGGTGCTAGTATGGAGAGCAGCAAGGGCCACACCAAAACCAGAAATCTGCGCCTCTCTGTGAGAGTTGCTGGTAGGTAGTTTATTTACCATCACAATTTTCAAAAACACTATTACAGAATCAGGATATACCTACACCTTATAATCATATTACAGAATATTGTACATATTTTCATTACCATTTTGATGGCATTTATGTAATGACCCATCATAGCACCTTTTCTATGTGTGTCTAATTTTCCACAATACTATTTGTATTGCCAGAGTAGAAATAACTTCAGAGGTTATCACAAAACCTGAGGGATTTAGCATGATTCCTCCAGTACTGGAAGAAAACCCAAAACATAACAAGAAACCCTGGGATGCCTAAATTGCTTAAGTGAGATGATGTGTGTGGAAAATTACTTTTGATAAACAATAGATAATGCTAAGTGTTAATCCTCTGCTTTTGTTGAGCAGGACAAAAAGGAATAATTTTTAGAGAGAAAGTATAAGGACACATTCCCATTATGATACAATATAGCATAACAATAGACCTACCAAAATATCTGTTTAAATAAAAATCATTATTGTAGAAGAAGTTATGTTTAGAAACGTATTCATTCACTAACTAGGGGTTTTCATCTTTATCTTACAACACATAGATGCTTGGGGAGGAGAGGTGCAAGCAATTTATTAACTGTAATAAATCCCTGAAGCTTGTGAGTAATCTACTTCATACACAACCCCCCTCCTTTAGAAATATTATATTTTGGGGTCACTCATAAGTGACTTCATTCTCGGTCACCTGACTTTGAAATGACTGATTGGGAAAGAAAGATGCAGAGCTGCTTGTTCTGTGGGAACTGAGCCGATGGTCTCCATAAGGGATATGTTTAGGAGACAGGAGACACTGAGTTCCTCAGAAGCCGCTGGGCTATGCTGCCTCACTTATGCCCACAGAGGCTTTATTTTTCTCAGCAAGATATCTGCACCAGAACCACTGAACAGAAATGTCCTCTCGCCTCTGTCAAGTCTCTGTTAGATCCTTTAGGTCCCACACAGTACCGTCTTTAAAGAATCTTTTAAAAACTGCTCCATGGATGTACTTGACAGACCTTCTTCATTTTTCAAACCTTTACTGAGTGCACATTTACACAAGGTGTTGCCCTAGTGTTTAGAACACAATTGAGAGGCCCAACTAGGACCTGGAGGAGCGCATATTCAAGATGGAATGAGGGGCTTTGACAAGTATGAAGTGCTCCATTCCCAGAGCTGCCCAAGCAAACACTAAGGGAAAATAATGATAATTTGTAGATTACATAGAATTGTTACCAAGTTTCCTGCACATATTGAGTTCATCTTCCCATTAGATTGTTAGTTGGTTGAAGGACAGTGTTGGAGACCAGCTCCAACAGGGGGTCTCAGAAGACGAACGGATGGTGAGTCCTATACCTTGACTATTCTTTCTTGACTTACTGACTGGAACGGGTGCCATGGTTACGGCCAGTAGTTGATTTGTTATTACTTGTAATCAAACAAAAGTAAGAGCACAAACCATTGTGCACAGAAACAAAAACAAGTTGCCCAGTACTAAGCACTAATCTATCTTCTTAAAATTAATTTTCCTTCTCTAGATTTTAATTTAATTTTTCAAAAACTTCCTTGACAGGAATACAGGGAGTTTTTCTTAAGACATTAACAATTTACACTCCACACCTAAATCATTGCATTTAGAGCAAACAGATCTATGCTTTAGAAGTAGTTGCATTAATTGAGAAAGTCATGATTTTTTTTATACTTAATGGTCATATTAGATATCAAAACTATACATATTAAAGAAATACAAAAACAAATCAGCCCATTCCCAGAAACATACTGCGCTCCTCCAGAGGATTGACACCTTGCACCATCCACCTCAGTAGGGCCTTGCCATTGCCTGAGTCAGTTGAGGGGCGCAGCAGGACAGGGATCAGATCTAATTCTCTTTGGGTTTCTTAGTAGATCTGGCTTAGGACTAAATTAGACCCTGTATAGGAACAAAATTGGTTTGAATTGAAACTAACCACTAACAAGAAAAGAAATTTTAAAATATAAAATGGAAAAGAGAATTTTTTATTTTGAAGAATTCTATAACTAGAAGGTTTTGGCATATCGTAAGAGGTAATAATTTGTCTTCCCTTTCCCCTTTATGCTAGAAGAAGCACAGGTGAAATAAAAAGAACTGAAAAAGCTGGCACAGTGGTGCACGCCTGTAACCCAGCAGCTCAGGAGGCTGAGGCAGGAGGATAGTGAGTTCAAAGACAGCCTCAGCAAAAACAAGGCACCAAGAAACTCAGTGAGACCCTGTCTCTGAATAAAGTATAAAATAGGGCTGGGGATGTGGCTCAGTGGTCAAGCCCCTGAGTTCAATCTCTGGTAACTGCCCCCCTACACCCCGGCCGCCAAAAAAAGAACTGAAAAAGATGTTAAATGCTGAATTGAGTGCTGAATCTCCAAGACAGAAGGGAGGCTTTTTCCTGGTGAATTTGTTAAGATTTTAAACCTACCAGTTAGGGGTAAGGGCATCCTTGCATGTTAGGTGAAAGAGCCCAGCCTCCCCCAAAGTGTGTCCTTGGACCAGCATCACTGGGAACACTTGGATCTCACTGACTGAGGCCAACTGTTTTGCACAATGACCTCTAATTTTTCCCTCGGCTCCAAGCACCCACACCACATGGAAGAATATGAGGATAACTCTGGGCCAGGCCAGATAGCTCATAGATTTCACAGTAATAAATTCACATTGCCACAAGCACCTGAAATCATTCAGATATTTTTCTGAATAAATTGACCTTGTACTGTGTGTGTGTGTGTGTGTGTGTGTGTGTGTGTGTGTGTGTGTGTGTGTGTTTTAAGCAATTTACTGGGCAACATGAAAATTGGATTTAAAAATTTTAATCATTGCTTGTGCTATTGAGATCAAATAGGAATCATTGTTTCCCTGATGTGCATAAGAGTTTTCATGGTCACACCATTCTTCCTCATTTTGGTCATGCCCATTTTTTTTTTCGTTTGAGGAAATGAATCCCTAAAGTTAGTCAGCAAAACATTTCATTTATTGCCAAAGCAAAAAAAAAAAGTTCTTATTTTAAGACTCTAGACTTTTTTATTTTATTTTGTTTATATTTAGATTTTAAAATTAGTTGTGCTTAACTGAAGCACCGACTTTCTATTAAAATTTAAATACTTTAAGCTTCTTAAGGCCCTGAGTTTTGGAATTTTAATGAAAGCTGTGTTGGCCTATTAATCATGTGCAATGAATTATGACAAGAATGTCTGGGCATTGAAGATAATAAGACAGTTTACTAATATATGGTATTATCATAAGGTAACAAAGTATAACTGCAAATAATAGTTATTACATGATAAATTTTCTGAGTCAATTTCTTTTTTGTTTCTTAAATAATAACTATGAATACATATTAAATGTACAAATTAATGTACATTATGCAAATTAAAGGGATTCATTGATGTTTCTCTACTTGCATTAATATATTGTGCATTAATTTCAATTATTTTTTCTGTAAAATGGGGATAATAGGTTATCTTATAGGTTGTTGTGTAAACCAAATAAGTTAATGCATGTAAAAGTCTTATAGGCATTTCATAAGTGTTAGGAATTTTTATCTAATGTGTGTCTCTATTCGTTACTCAATTTGAAAAATACTGATTGGATTCAGGTATGTAAAAATTCATCTTGTAAAAGAAATTCACTGAGTTTTGATAGAATGGATTATCCAAAATTCAATCTAATTTTTACAGAAAACATGCCACTTTTAAACTATAAAAACAAGGTTTTCAAAGTCAGGCATTTATGTGTATTGAAGCAATCTAAGAAGACTCACACTCAAATTATTTTTCTATGAAATATTCCTTAATGATTATGATGATTATGGTTATTATTATTGCAGAGCAGAGGGTTTACTATTAAGTTGATCTAATTCCTATGCTGCATTATATAAATTCTAAGGAGCAAGTACATATTGGGTCACAAAGTGTCATTCATGAGTTATGATTGTTAACCATGGATTCTAATGGTGACCATGATGATGATTCAATCTAATGCCCTACATTAATAAAGAGCATAGAGAATAAGGAAAATTGTTTGGGTATCATCCTTCACCCTACCCCACACCCGTGACCTACAAGAAATTAGCCAATAAAACCAAGGAAAAACTTATATGTAGATAAAATTATATAAACATACATTGGGAGATTTTTTTAATGCCCCATGAAATTGTCCCTCCTGAACTGACCTTTATATTTAAGACCTTTACAATAGCAGTATGCAAAACTTCAGAGACTGTATTTTTAAATCCCTGAACATTTACATTTAGTTTTCCCTTTTACACATCCACAGACCATGTACCAATTTCCCATAGTAAAATCTGCTGGAACTGCCTTCTATGTGGAATTTTATTTTTTTTTCTGAAAACATCTAGATATCTACCTATAAAAGAGATTGTCATATTGATCTTTTTGATACGGGGAGTTAAAGAAAGTACAGGTCACTGATTTCTAAATGACTTGAAGTTCATCCAGGTAGTTGATAGAGAAAACAGAGAACGTAAGAAATGTCAAGTACATGTAGCTTCCAGCTCCATTTCAAAGTTGATTTATTGTAAATCAATGCTAATAAGGTAACCTCTTGTTTAGGGAAATTAATTAGAGAAAGCGATACCTACAACTGACCTAGATAGTCTGGTGTTTTTAGTCATTTCTGGATAAACTTTTACTACAATTTTCATGAACACCAAGTATCACAAGAATCCCTAATTTCTCTGTTTACTTCTCTACTTTCTCTATTCTCCTGGGGGATTTCATATTCACCCTTTGCTGTAAAAGTTGCCTTCAAGACAATGACTCCCAAATCCACACCTGCAGTTCTAGGCTTTCTGTGAAGGGCATTTCCACATGATTATCCCACAGATAACTCACATTTAACATTACTCAAATCAAATCCACCAAAGCCTCCTCTACATCTGCTATTCCTCACATATTCCTGTTTTCCTGAGTGATCCCACCAGCTAGCCAGCCTGCCCAAACTGATTTGTATTCTTTACCATGTCCTCTTCAACTAGGACTTTAAAGTTCTCCATATTCTTCTCCATGAGGGCTTCAGAGATTTCCTCCCACCTTCAACACAGCAGGTCTTCAGATTCAGACCACTTCATTTTGATCTTGTTTTAGCACTCAGATCACTCTTTGGAACTAAACAGGTGTGTCTAAAACCTGGGGAACCAGGTTTCACAGTTATCGACCCCTGCTCCTTGGACTCACACACACAATTCCATGAGTGGGTCTATCTGCGTGTTCTAGACCTAGAGATCTGATGATTTTCTAAAACCCAGTCTATCTCCCTCCAGATGCCCCTGTTTTCAGTCTGTACTCACCTGAAAGAGATTTATGGTCCCGTATTGTTGATACTCTGCAATCATTAATGTTGCTCATACCCAAACCTGGCTTCCAGAGACACACCTGGGCTCTCTGGTGGCCCATGGCATGGTGGGGGGTGGGACGTTTTCTGAGGTTTCTATTGCCAAGTACCTTGCTTAGAAATCAGCCCTGACACAGCTTCACAGAGCCTAGGACCGGCCCCATAGGCTGATACCCTGCCACCTCCCCTGAAGTAGCAGGCTCCTCAGAATGACCCAGGGCTTGGCAGCATCCACTGGTACTATCCCACCAGCCCCTTGAAGCCTAGCTGGAGTCTCCATAGAAACAGGGTACATCTCTATGGAAATGGGCTCCCTCCTCCCGCCCCAGTGTGATGCAGCTCTCAGAGAAGCTCAATAGTGAGGGTCTTTCCATTTATAGCAATTAGGATAACCAAGTGTTCTGAGCTTGCTGAGCCTTAGATGGCAGATTCCTGCTATATTCTTTGAGATTTCTGCCATCAATGTTGCCTGAGATGCCAACTTGCCATCCCACTAACTAAAAGACAGTGTTCTCAGTCAAGACCAATCCCACAACCAATAACACACACACACACACACACACACACACACACACACACACACACACACATGCACACGCCCATCCATCATGGTGAGCAAGGCTTTCTATCTGTGATACAGACCAAATGCACCCACAAATCACATTCACTGCTTCAAGCAGATCGTGATCAGGAAACAACTGATGTCACTTGTAAAATGTGATATGACCTGGACAATCACTGTGGTAAAAAAGAAGTAGAGAAATGCAAAAAATGGGAGAAAATATTTAACCCCTTAGAGACGTATAAAAATATTTAGATGTGGTTCCAACCAATCCTGAGTTAAAAATCATCTTGAAAAAATGCTTTCACTTCTATTTATCAATTTACTTACTTACTTACTTACTTACTTACTTACTGCAGTATTAGGGATTGAACCCAGTCGCACTCTACCATGAAGCTATATCCCAAGCATTTTCAATTATTTGGCGCAGGGGGCCTTGCACAGTTTCAAATTTATGATCCTCCTGCCTTAGTCTCCCAAGTACCTGGGATTACAGGCAGGTACCACTCTTCCCCATTAATTACTTATTTTTAAAATAAGGCTATTTTTAAAAATTGAACTATAATTTGTACTCAAAGAATGCACAGATCTAAAGTGTACAGGTTTATAATATTTTACATATATATGAACTACCAAAAATCAGGATATAAAACATTTCCATCACTTTAGAAAATTCCTTTATGCTTCAACTGATATCACCCCTGAGCTCCAAAAAAAAAAAAAAAGACCACCATTATTACTTGACCATTATAGCTGTTTTGCTAATTTTTGAACTGTATTTAAAGGAAACATACAGTATATATTTTGTATCTTGTTTCTTTCACCCAGAAATTTTTTTTTAGATTTGTCAATGTTAGTAATGTTCCAGTATTTGTGTTTCTAAAGTAACTGAATTATTCCACTGCATGATAAACCGTGATTTGTCTTTTGTCCTTCTGCTGAATGCATAATATTTGTTTGAGTTATTATGAATTTTTACACAAGAATTTTTGTGAACTGTGCATTAATTTCTTTGGAAATATGCTAGGAATGAGATTGTTTTGAATAGAATAACTACATATTTAACTAAATTAGAAATTACTAAATATTTTTGAAAAATAAGTGTATAGACTAAATTTTACCTTGAGTATCTATCGAAATAGCTAGAAAGCATGTTGTTTTCATCATTAAAATAACCAAAAAGAGCAGAAGAAAATGCAAATTAATTACTTTCTTTGACTTTATTAGGGATGAAGATTATAAGGCAAACAACTAACCGAAGTCTGGGGAGAGATAAGCAACCAAAATAATTCAAGCATTTTTTTAACTATGGGAGAACCCACTAGATACATAGGAGTTTATTTATATAAAAAAACTCAAATAAAAAATAGTTAATGGATTGCTAAAGACTAAGTGTAGACTGGTTTAAGAGCATAAAGACCCAAAGGGCTATAGACATAACATGTTTGTATTTTTTCTTTTTCTCCATGGATTCCACAAAATGCTCCCAGGAAGATAGAGAAGTATTCTGAGAAAGTGTCTTTAACGGTATCATTTCTTGGATAGATGGAGGGACAAAGGGCAGCAACAGCAGCCAAAACTCCTCCCAGGCCCATTTCCTGATTTTTTTTTGCATAGAACAAAAGCTGTAATCTTTAGGGGCAAGAGTAACAGAAACTGTTACATTAGGACACTCAAAGGAAAACTTTTGCAGCTATGGAAAGGAACAGGCCGAAATGTCTAACGTCGGGAGGAATAAGAACTAGG